>NC_133770.1:280107229-280337671 GCF_003597395.2 Chelonoidis abingdonii
CCCCCCCACCCCAGCCCCCTTACCATGCCACTCAGAGCAGCATGTCTGGCAGCCACGCTGCCCAGCCGGAGCTAGACACGCTGCTACTCTGCTCAGCAGGAGCATGCAGCTCCGCCACCCAGAGCGCTGCCTGCGCTGCTGCAGGGGAGAGGGGACAGCAGGGGAGGGGCCGGGGCTAGCCTCCCCGGTCAGGAGCTCAAGGGCCAAGCAAGATGGTCCCGCAGCCAGATGTGGCCCGCGGGCTATAGTTTGCCCACCTCTGGTTTAGATAGTACTTAGTCTTGCCTTGAGTGCAGGGGACTGGACTAGACGACCTCTCGAGGCCCCTTCCAGTCCTATGATTCTATGACTGAAGGTAGCTAAACGCAAATCTTATTTAGTTATCCAAGGCGACTGGCAAGTTTCTGAGAGTCCCTGTTGTGATCTAACAGTTCCAGGGATGGGGCATTCATTTTTATAGAGATAAAAGCATTCAACATAAGGGCTTGCTCACATGTAAAGTCCTAGTGAAGTCAGTGGAATCATAGGTGCTGACTCCATGGGTGCGCCAGAACTCAAGCATCCACAGAAAAAAAAATAGGGGGTGCTCAGCACCCACCAGCCACAGCTGTTTGACAGAGCCACCTGATCAGTCGTTTGGCAGCTGGTGGGAGGCACTAGGGGAGGGCGGAGAGCACAGAGCCGCAGGCGGGAGGGGGCCTAGCAGCGGTGGGAAGAGGCGTAACAAGGACAAGGCCTCAGGGCTTGTGGGAGTGGAGCACCCACTGGGAAAAATAAAAGTCAGCACCTGTGAGTGGTATTACTCATCTCAGGAAGGGTTTGCAGGACTAGGCTGTAAGTGCACACTAAATATTTGACATTTGTGCTAACCAGGGAGTGAGACGAGCAGAGTCTCAAGTGAGTTGGGCTCCTGTAATTTATGTTACTTAATTGCAGGAAATCCTCATGTGGGTTGGTTCTATGTAATACCAATCTTCCCAGAAGAGGCTATATCTGGAACGTTAACATTGCAATAAGGCAGGAGTTATTATATGTTATTTTTTTTAAATGGCCTACACAGTAAGAATATGGTAGTTATCTCAGCCTTCTCTTCTTTTTAATATGTAATTTTGGTGGCACTGTTCCCGTTGCCCTAGCTCTGTTGTTTAAATGGCAGTGCACCAGTTTATGTGTGGAGCCGTCCAAAGAAAATGTTCTGTGGGAGCAACACAGCTTTTAACTATTGCTTCTACAGCTCTAGATGCTGCTATTACTTCTAACTTGTGGGAACAAAGCAAGGACTTCCCAGCACATGTTTACATCTAATCTAATCTCTTTAGATATTTATACTGCACTCATCCCAGTGCACTTCGCTATATGGAGCATACACATTAATATTTATAGCCACATTCTCAATATAAGACTAATAAAGTAGGCACAACAGAATGACACAAAGTTTAGAAATAGTATTTTTTTCTTTTAGATGACAGGCTATTTCTTCAACAATTCAAACTTTACAGGACAAATTCTACCCTGATACAAGTAGAAACGAGTTGACTGATGTCAGAGCCACATTTGCTTGTCCCAAAGCTGTGTTTGGCCCTACACTTCTTGCACAGAGTAAATGTAGTCACTTTGCATCATTAGTTAGTGGGGGAGTTTCTAATCTATCTCAGTTACATCAGTGTGAATCTAGAGGAAGTCCAGTGAAGTCAATAGAGTTACTCTAGATTTACAGAATAACTGAAAACAAACATATACCCCCGTGATTCTGGTAGCTTTCCTCTCTTCTTTCAAGACCCTCCTTAAAAATCACTTCTTCTGCCAAGCTCCCAGATGCCAACCCCATTCTGGTGGAAATGCTGCTGCTGAATTGCTGCTATCAGACCTTCACTCTGAGGCCCAAATCCAGGGACCCAGCACCAAGCCCAAGTAGGCTTTGTGCTGGATACCTCTCTAGGGACAGGAGGGGAAGTTATCCTCCCCCTACCAGCTGTGGAGTGGTGATGCAAATGTAAGCAGGGGAATGGTCCTGCTATTGTGGGGAACTTTCCCGGCTTCTGCACTACCCCAGTGAAGTGAGCTAGCGAAAGGATCTGAGTCCTCGCTCCCACTTCCTTTACCCAGAGGCCTCCCTACTCCTGGGGACTCCCCCTCCACTCTCCTGTTTTGCAGAGTTCTTGTAACCCCAGCAAGGCTGGGCCCAGGATTTCCGGGGGGCTCAACCCCCAACCCTGCTGTGCTCACCTGGGACAGGGGCAGGGTGTCTCCACTCCGGGGTACTCTCTCTGCACTGGGCACCTCCCTGACCCACTGATCATTTCATACAATTTAAAGCAAATGCAAGTTGTTTAATTAACCATTTAAAAAAGAGTAAGGAAAAATGGGAAAGGTTAAAGGAAAACACATCACCCTGCTCTGTTGCAGGGAACATTACAAACAGTGTCTCTGGACATCAGGGCACTTCACAGTCTGTTCCTTGTAGGTCCCAGGTCTCCTTCTCAGGCCCTGGCTGTGCTGCAGGGATGCTGTGGGTTGGACATTTGCAATGGTTGTGGCCACACCCCTCCGGGCTTTGGGTGGTGGGACCCTTCTTCCCAGCATCAATCCCCTGTCGGGTTAAGATTCCCCTCCCAGTCTGGCCTGCAAGGACCCTTGGCTGGGGGTATCTTTCTGCACTGGGCCCTTTGCCCAAGGTCCCCCTCTTGGCTGGTTCCAGTTGCTCACCACACCTGGCTCTGTGGCTGCAGCTCTGATCTCAGCACAGAATCTGCTCCCTGGGCTTGTCTCTGACTCTGTGGCTGCAGTTCCACTCCCTTCACAGGACCTGCTTTCCCTGGGCTGCTTCTGTGACTCTGCTCCCAGCTCTGAACTGCTTCCTGAGCTGCTTTTCTGGCCCTTGTGGATCTGGCCAGGCTCAGCTCCCCAGCTCAGCTTGGGCCCCTGCTTTCTTCTTAGCTTAGCTCCACTCTCTCTGACCCAGGCAATTCCAGCTCACGTGGGGGATGGGACCCCCCTGGCCTCCTGACTCCCTGATTATCTTGCCCCTCCTGTCAATCAGACTCAGAGGCTGAGGCTGACCTGGAGCATTAGCCTCTCCCCAGTCTTTTAGTACTGGGAGCTAGTCAACCAAAACACCCCCACTGAATGTTAGTAAGGGGGCAACAGTCCCCTTACACAAACACACTGACTTAATCAGTAAAATCACAGCTATAATCAGTAATGTAATTTGTTCTGTAGCCAACTATATTCTTAGGATCCACAGCACAGATCGGAGGTCCAAATTAGCTCTAGAATCTTTATTGTGGCTCAGCTTATGTTCAGTACTGGAAAAAATGGGAAAATACATTTACTGATACCCTTAAACTTCAAACTCAGTTCTGTGTTTGCACAGCACCTAGAACAATGGGGCACAGGTCCATGACAGGAGCTCCTAGGCACTACCACAATTACCACAAATTGCCACAAGTACTCCTGTTCTTTTCACAAATAATAATTAACAACAACAATTTTTGCAGGTAAGCAAAATGATGGGCTTGGAGCACTCAGTTATTCCTCACAAAACTGGATAACTAAAACCTTGCCAGGTAGCGGGACAGAACTCATTTAGTTAATAACATTTGGAGGGTGATTTATAAGGGTAAAAACAGTGCAGCCATCAATAATGATGGATTTGATCAAGCCGAACCTTTCAAGCTTTCCATCTACTGTTTTGCTACATCACTCAGACAAGCCACTCGTTCATTGTTAACTTAGGAAAATAATGACAAAAACTGATTAAGTATTAACCAGGAGGCAAGATCCTAGCTGGTGTCATTCCTTTTGAAACATAACACAAGATATGGATTAGGGGATGGAAGTAGAAATACACTAGGTAGATGAGAATATTCAATAGGGAGAAGGGGAATTACTGAATTTTTTACTCTCAAGCAAGTGGTGTATATTTGGCTTGCCTGCATGACTGTCATCTCTGACTATTGGTCTCAGAGAACATAACATAAGAACATAAGAACACAAGAACGGCCATACCGGATCAGACAAAAGGTCCATCTAGCCCAGTATCTGTCTACCGACAGTGGCCAATGCCAGGTGCCCCAGTGGGGGTGAACCTAACAGGCAATGATCAAGTGATCTCTCTCCTGCCATCCATCTTCATCCCTTGATGAGCATTCTTTACTCATCCTGGCTAATAGCCATTTATGGACTTAGCCACCATGAATTTATCCAGTTCCCTTTTAAACATTGTTATAGTCCCAGCCTTCACAACCTCCTCAGGTAAGGAGTTCCACAAGTTGACTGTACACTGTGTGAAGAAGAACTTCCTTTTATTTGTTTAATACCGCTGCCTATTATTTCTTTTGGATGCCCTATCTGTATTATGAGAAAAGTAAATCTTCTTCCTTCTCACTTTCTCAAATCACTCTTCATGTTTATTACTCTCATTCATTCCTTGCTATGGCTACACTTTTGAAACTTTCCATAATGCTGCCGCGGCGTTGCCGCAGCAGCGCTTTGAGGTGGTGTTCGGTGCAGACCCAGCGCTGGAGAGAGACTCGCCAGCACTGCGCTACTCCACTATCCTCTACGGGGTCTAGCTCCGTGGGATGTCCGCGGCACTTGAGTTTAGCACTGACTATTACGGCTTATCTTGCAGCGCTCAGGGGTGTTTTCACACTCGAGCGCGAAAGTGCAGCATACTGATTCAAAGGCCAGTGTAGCCATTGGCTTAGTTCCTCTTTTCCAGCTAAGAGCTATGCCTCTTTATCTTTCCCCATTATGGCCCTCTCAACCCTAATATTTTAGTGCCTTTCTCGACTTTTCTAGCTGCTTGAATTATCTATTTTGATTGTGAGAGATTCTCAACATCTGAGTACCAGTATTTCAGCTTGTGTGCGTATCCATGGATTTTACTTATAAGGACTAACTATATTTCTCAGTCCTGATTCTCTCGTCCCCTTTTAATTGATTCCTAACATCCTGTTTTGCTTTTGACCGCCTCTGCACACTTCGTGGACATCTTCTGATGAACTATCCATGATGCTCCATTTTTCCTGACCTTGTAGCTAATTAGCGCCCATCAGATTGTATGTATAGTTGTTATTTTTTCCATGTGCATTACTTTAATTATCCACATTAGTTCATGTCCATTTTGTCTTGCCCAATCACTTAGTTTTTGAATCTTTTAGTTCTCACAATCTCTTGTCTTACACTATTCTTGAGTCAGTTATATTCATCTGCAAACTTTGCCATCTCACTGTTACCTTTTCCAGATCATTTATGATAAATTGAATAGGTTGTCTAGACTGAACCCTTGGGGGACACCACTAGTTATCACCTCTCCATTCTGAATTACATTATTCGACCCTTTGTTCCTGTCTTTTAAACAGTTTTCAATTCATGAAAGGACCTTCCCTTTTATCCCCATGACAGCTTATTTACGACAAAAAGAGCCTTTGGTGAGGGACCTTGTCAAAGGCTTTCTGGAAATCTAAGTACACTATGTCCACTGGATCCCCCTTGTCCACATGTTTGTTGACCCCTTCAAAGAACTCTAATAGATTAGTAAGACACGATTTCCCTTTACAGAAACCATGTTGACTATTGCTCAACAGTTTATGTTTTTCTATATGTCTGACAATTTTATTCTTAACTACTGTTTCAACTAATTTTCCAGGTACTGACATTAGACCAGCCAGGACCTCTCCCAACTTCTTCCCCAACAGAAACACCAGCCAAGACTTCTTCCCCCCTCCACCCCATGACCTGGGGACCTCCTGTTGCCAACTGGCAGAGGGCAAGGGGTGTGCATAAAATTTTGTAGAGATCCACTGGACCAATTCTAAGCATAATAATTCCCTAAATGGTGGCATGTGAGGAAGCTACTGAGCTACCAACATCAGTGTAACTATAATTAATGTGGTGGTAACTGGGGCTAGTTGATTGAAATGCAGCTCTTTGGGAGGCAATAGCCCTTGTGCTGTTAGGCAAGATCACAGAGATTCATGTTTATCTTTTCATCAAATTCGTCTTCTTTGTTGGAACTTTTACTGGAGCCAGATGTTTACAATATCTGCACACAATGTGTGCTTGGCAGCAAAGCAAATATCCCCATAATAGAGCAACAAAGTCTTCAAAATTATCTTGCTCCGTTTCACACTTTAGCTGCGATCCTGCCTTCATTGCCCAGCCCACTGGCTCCAGTATCTGATTTGAGAGTGGAAGGCAAGGATTATGGCCTCACTAAGCATATTTATTTATTTCATGCTATCATTATTTTTTAAGTTTTAAAGAATATGAATGTGTGATGTACAATATGCTGGAACAATATTGTAGCTACCTGTACAGCACCGTTAGTAAGGCCATAAAAAAATGGAGATAGAACAGCTCAAACCAAGGTCTTAAAGCATTATTGTATTTTGCAAATATTTGTCACTGTTTGTACTGCCTGCTTATCTTCCTGCAGGAATCTAGTCTTTGACACCTTTTAATTAAACACACACACACAACCTTGAAAATTTATCATAATCAGTTTCAGTTCCTCAACATCTCTATCTTGTCCAGGTTCTCTTATTACCAAGACCACTACTTGTAAAACAGGATTAATGCTAGTCTTAGCTGTCCTGACATGCACAACCCATTGATGTCACAGGACGTTAACAGGAGTTTGGGACTGATGGATGAAAAGTGTTATGCAAGTGCAAATTAGTTTTCACAAATGTGACATTAAACTGGTACTATCATACAGCCTCTGAAAGAATTCAAATGTGAAGTTGCGGAACTATTAACTAAGGTTTGTAACCTATCCTTTAAATCGGCCTCGGTACCCAATGACTGGAAGTTAGCTAATGTAACGCCAATATTTAAAAAGGGCTCTAGAGGTGATCCCAGCAATTACAGACCGGTAACTCTAACATCGGTACTAGGGCAAGAAATAGTCGAAACAATAGTTAAAGAAAAAATTGTCAGACACATAAAAAAACATAAACTGTTCAGAAGGTCTTCACCCAAAGGCCTATGCGTGAAAAAACGCTGTCATGGATAAAAGGGAAGGCTTTCATGGATGAGAATGTTAATAAGACAGGGATACAAAGGTCAGAATCATGTAAATCTCAGAACTGGAGAAGGGTAAAACAGTGTGTTCCCAAGGGTCAGTCCTAGACATCCCTATTCAATTATTCATAAGATCTGGAAAAGGGGTATAACAGTGAGAATGGCACAATGTCTTTGCAGATGATACGCAAAACGTACTCAAAATACGTACAGACCAAAGCAGATTAAGTGAAATACACAAATACTTCACCAAAACATAAGTGCATTGGGCAAAAAATAGGCACATGAATCTAATGTGATTAATTGTAAAGTAATGCACATTGGACAAAAAATAACCTCACTAACATACAAATCTGATGGGCCTAATTTAGCTACAACGAGTTCAGGAAAAAATCTGAGTATCATGGATAGTTATTGCAAGATGTCACGCAAGTGTCAGAGGCGGTCAAAAAAAGCAAACAGGATGTTAGAGACAATTAAAAGGGAAAGAGAAAAAGACTGGAACCTATATTCTGTCCTTATAGTAAAATCCAGAAGGTACGCAACATCTGGAATACTGTGTACAGATGTGGTCTCTCACCTTCCCAAAATAGATATTCTATCCGACACTAGAAAACGGGTTCAGAAAGGAACTCAAAATGATTAGGGTCTTGGAGAGGGCCCATATGAGAAAAGATAAAAAGGCTAGAGCTTTCAGCTTGGAAAGAGAGAGACTAAGCCCATGCTACACTGGCGTTTAAGTTGCTGCAACTTTCCGCAGCGGTGGTGAAAAAACATCCCGCTGAGCGCTGCAAATACTGCGTGTAAAGCCTCAGTGTAATCAGTGCCCGCGTGCTCCCAGCGCTGCAAGCTACAAACCGTAGAGGATGTGGAGTACGCGAGTGTGGAGAGCTTCTCCCAGTGCTGGTGCTGCGACCACACCCACACTTCAAAGGCTGGCTCGCGGCAATGCTGTCGGCAGCATTTGAAGTTCTCAAGTGTAGCCATAGCAAGGGGGGATATGATAGAGGTATATAAAATCATGAGTGATGTTGAGAAGTGGAGAAGAAAGTTATTTACTTATTCCATAATAACAGAACTAGGGTCACCAAATGAAATTAATAGCAGCAGGTTTAAAACAAATAAAGGAAGTTTTCTTCACACAGTGTATCAGTCAACTTGTGAACTCTTAACTGAGGAAGTTGTGAAGGCTGGGACTATAACAATGTTTAAAAGAGAACTGGATAAATTCATGGTGGTTAAGTCCAAAAATGGCTATTAGCCAGGAAGGGTAAAGAATGGTGTCCCTACCTCTGTTCATCAGGGGATGAAGATGGATGGCAGGAGAGAGATCACTTGATCATTGCCTGTTAGGTTCACTCCCTCTGGGGCACCTGGCATTGGCCACTGTCGGTAGATAGATACTGGGCTAGATGGACCTTTGGTCTGACCCATTATGGCCGTTCTTATGTTCTTATGTCCCAGTCTCTCTAGTAGGAGCAGAGGGGGGGCAGTCCCAGTATCTCCGGTAGGAGCGCAGCTGGGGAGAGGTCCTTGTCTCTCCAGTAGGAGGGAAGATTGGAATGTGTTGGAGACAATTTTTTATTTCAGAAGGGGATCATTTTTTAAAGTTTGTGGAAGCAGAGAATGATAAAAATGCAGCTTTTCCACAGGGGCTGAAGGAAGGGAATTATCATAGGGGTCTAATTAAGGGCACAATTTGGTTCAGTATTTTCTGTGAAATAATTCTCTATGGAAAAGCTGCCTTTTTATTGTTCTCTATTTCCTCAAACTTTAAAAAATTCTCTGACGTAAACCAATTTTTTCCAGATGGTCACATGCTATAGCTAGAAGAGAAAAGGTTAAATTCTCCTTTCATATTATAATGTAATTCATTTTCTGTTTTTCCACAACTGTCTAGAGACAGATCTAACAGGCATTAACCCTTAATCCCATCACTGGGTTAAAATAGAGGGTATAGTTATAAAAGTGTTTGGTAAAAGAATGATTGTAGGTTTCCACCTAGATCCATGAGCCAGTTATTTTAGAAAAAGAACCAAATAAAACTGCTATTTCAATATCAGAAGTTTCAACAACAAAACAATATAAAATAACAAAACAAACTCTGATGACCCATTGCATGAAACGTCCCATCCTCTGCAGGAGGCATATTTATCTGGATTTAAACTTCAAGATATAACCAAAAATAAATGAATAATTACAGTTTTGGAGCAAGATCTGTAAAAAGACTGGGAAAAGATAATTTAAGATGTAACCACTGAAAACAATGGCACACCTGTTTGAAGTCCCTCTGGATCCTTTCAGAGTAGAGAGACCACTTGTTCGGTTTTATATCTTTTAGAGTGGTCTGTCCCCTATCCTGTACTGGGCCAAAACTGGATGTGGTTTTGTCCAGTATCACACAGGGGTTGCCATTTTGAATAGTGTGCTGTGCTGCTCCACCCCCACCAGCATGAATTTATACACACACTGCATGCAAGGTCAGGCTAGTGGGGTAAGGAAGCACTCAGTTGAAAATGGCGTCCCTTGTATGGTCTGACCTCGCATGTAGTGGCAGTGTTACGTAGGCAGCGGCAGGTCTGTGCTGTTCCCAGATGTGCCAGAGTGTCCGGTATTCCAGAAACATGTGAGTGGCCACCCTATTTCAAAGGTACGCTGAGTAGATAGATCCCTGCATGGTGTATGCTGGCTTTAAAGGACTGCAAGGCCTATGATGCAGTTGTGGTGCCCTCTGGGACTGAACTGAGCTTCCTGTGTCAGAGACTGCTGCAGAGGGTCGATGGCCTCCATCCGGTGGGCCAGTAGCTGGAACAGAGAGCTGCTGCTCCCCTTTGAGTCTGGGCCGAGGAGAAGCTGTGACAAAGCCCTGTTGTTGAGTTGCTGAGGCTGAAGACATGTGACCAGGGTTAAGACTACACTACATCTGATGACTTGTTAGTGCAGATCCTTAGCTCATAGATGTCTTCTCCACAACTAGCCATTGAGAGTGGATGCTGGTGGCTGTCGGTTGTCGGTTGTACAGCAGGTCTGACTTTGGCTTACAGACAGATGAAGAAAGGGTGGATTACCCTTGGGCTGTGGCTCTCTAATGTAACAACTGTTACCGCCAGTTGTACTGTGCCACCTAAGCTGGTCACAGTACAAAATTTCCTCATTCCTTGTTTCACCTGGCCTGCCTTTGCCATACTTACAGAATGTTTTCCTTTGGCCTGAACTCCTGCTCAGCCCCATGCAAGAGAGGGCCCAGGACTATAAGCTTAAGGGAGAGTGAGCACTCAGGGCTGAGGTGGATCTGTGTATAATGCCATGAGGATCAGTGACACTCAACTTTTCCAGACTACTGTACCCCTTTAAGGAGTCTGATTTGTGTAGTGTACCCCAAGATTCACTTCACTTTAAAACTTGTTGCTTACAAAATCAGACATAAAAATACAAAAGGATCACAGCACTCTATTACTGAAAAATTGCTTACTTTCTCATTTTTATCATAGAATTATAAAATAAATCAGTTGGAATATAAATATTGTACTTAACATTTCAGTGTATAGTATATAGAGCAGTATAAATATGTTATTGTCTGTATGAAATTTTAGTTTTTACTGACTTTACTACTGCTTTTTATGTAGCCAGTTGTAAAACTAGGCAAATATCTACGTGAGTTGATGTATCCCTGGAAGACCTCTGTGTACCCCTAAGGAACGTGTGCGTACCCCTGGTGGAGAACCACTGGGTTAGGTTTTTGTTGCAACTTGATGTTGAAAACTGCAGCTATTAGCTGAGCTATTGCAGTGCCACCTACTGGCTATAGACATAATAGAAATCTATATTAACTTGCATTTTTTATTGTATGTTTTTAGGATAATTTAAGTAAAAGTGTGTTGGTTTTATTTTACATGTTTATTGCCTGCATAAGATCTGTTATTTATATTTTTGTTCCTGGAGACAACCAAGTTACACCAACAGGCATATACAGTGCCTCCCCAGGTGGGGGCACCACCAACTATAAATATTTGTAGGAGTAAGAGTCCTACTGCAGAGGAGTAACTAGAGGCTTCCTACCTAATTGCCTATCTCAGCTGGGACCACCAGGATCGCCATTATCCTTAATGACCTAAGGCGCCTAGGCAACACGTGAGAGTTGCCTCCTCTCAAGTAACCTGGGAAGGAAAGGGGGTTATAGTCAAATTCTGAAAGGCATTGCACATGGCCACCCATAAAAGAAAAAAGACTCCCAGCCTCAACCTTGGGAGAACAGAGTAGGTGTTTGCTTCTCCTGTCTTTTCCATACCAATATCACACACGCAAGAGGGTGCTCTGCAGGATCGCCAAAAGAGAAGCCCTGAAGAGCTTTTCCAGGGCAAGGCCAAGAGGACAGAGTCATGGTGTCCTAGGGCTTTGATTTAGCAATGTACTTGAACTCAGAGTTAAATTTAAATAAGTGACTATCCCATTGAAGCCAATGAGAATACTTGTATTCTTAAAGTTGGGCATCTGCTTACTGAATCAGTAGATCTGGACCCCAGATACAGAGGTAGGTCTTGGACTGTACCCTTGCCAGACTCATTTCAACAAACCCGACTGTAGTGTGCAACAGACAGATCAGGGAGAGATTCATGGCCAATGTCACATGATGAGACCCTCCCTAGAGCTGATGTCACCATTTTGCCATTCAACAGTGAGCTACTTATAAGTCAGCAGCAGAGGGACCAGGAAGAGAAAGGAGGCGGTGCGGGGGGAACTCAGATTTCTATACCTGATATTTGATAGTAAAGATCATAGGCGCCAAGTTTCTAATCTGCCGGGGGTGCCCAGGTCCCACCCCTCACTGTACCCCCTTCCCCAAATGCCCTAACCCCACTCCATCCCCACCCGACCTCTTCCACACCTCTTCCCTCCCCACCTCTTCCCCACCCAGTTCTGCCCCCTCCCCAAAACATGCTGCGCCCTTGCTACTTCCTCCCCCCTCCCCGGCACCTCCTGATACTGTGAAACAGCTGATCTGTGGCAGGCAGTAGGCCCTGGGAGGGAAGGGGAGGCACTGATCAGTGGGGCCCGCTGGTGTGCGGAAAGTGCTGGTGGGAGAGGGATGCACTGATAGGGGGGCTGCCAGTGAGTGCTCAACACCTACCATTTTTTTCCCATGGGTGCTCCAGGCCTGGAGCACTCACAGAATCAGAGCCTATGGTAAAGATTATCAATAATGTGCTCATTTTTTTGACCAATCCACATTCCCACATGAATGCAACTTTCATTAACTATATGATTTCAGATTGAAATAATAAAGACTAAAAACATTTGTAAAGCTGGATGAAACTCATACTGTGCTTTCAAAATAGAGAAAATTCAGTCTATGGAACTGAACACCACTTGAGAGTTAGGCACACAAGTTTTTGTATAATCTGCTATAATTTCAGTATATAATCATCTGTCACTAAGTAGTGTGGCATGTAATGTATTCCCCCATGTTTAAATTTCATATTAGTTGGTACATTTTCCATCTTAGTTTCTTCTCAGAAAGCAAAGGATACATGTACACTGCAAAAGAAACAAACAAAGAAACAAACAAACCACTGCGGCAGTGAGTCTCAGAGTCCGGGTCAACTGACTTGGACTCGCACAATGGGGCTAAAAATAGCAGTCTAGACAGACCTGCTCAGGTCAGTGCGTGGGCTCCGATGCCCACAAAGAACAGCAAAGATAGAAGTCAATCACGCAGACAGTATGATGAAGGCCTAAAGAGCAGTTGGTATCTAAGTATGCGGAGGAATAGACATTCCATTTCAGTTTCAGAATTCCTGCTTTCCTCCCACTTCCTTCCTCCCAGCTTTTCTGCCATCAGTTCAAGGCCAGTTCTGACCATGACTTAAATGATCCAAGTAAAACATATTAACGTTAGATTTTTCATTTTGCAAGTACAGAATAGTACACTATAAGGAACAAAATGGATGCAATTCTGTCTTTCCAGTTAGAGAAGGAATTTAAACCTCCAGGATTTACTTAGAACTTTTTAGAACTTTTTTTTTCCTTGTAGAAGATTGATGAAAACTAGTGCTGTCAAGCAACTAAAAAAATTAATCGTGACTAATCGCGCTGTTAAAAAATAATAGAATACCATTTCTTTATATATTTTTGGATGTTTTCTACATTTTCAAATATATTGATTTCAATTAAAAGAGAATACAAAATGTACAGTGCTCACTTTATATATATTTTTATTACAAATATTTGCATTGTAAAAAAACAAAATAATTAGTATTTTTCAATTCACCTAATACAGTACTTGTGTATAAAGAGTGCCATCTCTTTATCATGAAAGTTGCACTTACAAGTGTAGAATTATGTACAAAAAATAACTACATTAAAAAATAAAACAATATAAAACTTTAAAGCCTACAAGTCCACTCAGTCCTTCTTCAGCCAGTCGTTCAGACAAACAAATGTAGTTACAATTTGCAGAAGATAATGCTGCCCTCTTCTTGTTTAGAATGTCACCTGAAAGTGAGAACAGGAGTTTGCATGGCACTGTTGTAGCTAGCGTTGTGAGATTTTAAGTACCAGAAATGCTAAAGATTCATATGTTCCTTCATGTTTCAACCACCATTCCAGAGGGCATATGTCCATGCTGATGATGGGTTCTGTTCAATAACAATCCAAAGCAGAGCAGACCAACGCATGTTCATTTTCATCATCTGAGTCAGATGCCACCAGCAGAAGGCTGATTTTCTTTTTTGGTGGTTTGTGTTCTGTAATTTCTGCATCGGACTGTTGCTCTTTTGAGACCTCTGAAAGCATGCTCCACACCATTTCCCTCTCAGATTTTGGACAGCATTTCAGCTTCTTAAACTTTGTGTTGAGTGCTATAGGTATCTTTAGAAATCTCACATTGATACCTTCTTTGTGTTTTGTTAAATCTGCTATGAAAGTGTTCTTAAAATGAACATGTGCTGGGTCATCATCTGAGACTATGACAACATGAAATATATGGCAGAATGCAGGCAAAACAGAACAGGAGACATGCGATTCTCCCCCAAGGTGTTCAGTCACAAATTTAATTAACACATCAGTTTTTAACGAGCCTCAGCATGGAAGCACGTCCTCTGGAATGGTGGCTGAAGCATGCAGGGGCATATGAATGTTTAGCATATCTGGCATGTAAATACCTTGCAAAGCTGGCTACAAAAGTGCCATGTGAAAGCCTATTCTCACTTTCAGGTGACCTTGTAAATAAGAAGCAGGCAGCAGTATCTCCTGTAAATGTAAATAAACTTGTTTGTCTTAGCGATTGGCTGAACAAGAAGTAGGACTGAGTGGACTTGTAGGTGCTAAAGTTTTACATTGTTTTGTTTCTGAGTGCAGTTATATAACAAAAAAAAATTCTACATTTGTAAGTTACACTTTCGCGATAATGAGATTACACTATGGTACTTGTATGAGGTGAACTGAAAAATACTATTTCTTTTATCATTTTTACAGTGCAAATATTTGTAATAAATATAATATAAAGTGAGCACTGTACACTTTGTATTCTGCACCATAATAGAAATCAATATATTTTAAAATGTAGAAAACCATCCAAAAATATTTAATACACTTCAATTAGTATTCTATTGTTTAACAGTGCAATTAATCACAATTAATTTTTCTAATTTGCGATTAATTTTTTTTAGTTAATCGTGTGAGTTAACTGCAATTAATCGACAACCCTAATGAAAACAAAAAATAGTTACCAAAAATTTCAGTGGAAACTTTTGCTTTTTTGTTGAAAAAAATATTTTGGTTTTTGGTTTTCTGATTAAAATTTTTTTAAAATGTTCAAGAAAGGGCACTTTCTATTAAAATTTTAATTTAGTTGAAAACCTAATTTTCCAGGGAAAAAAGATACAACAAATTGTCTACTAGCTCTACATATTTATCTGGAATAAAATCCCTATGAAAAATACCAGAGGCTTCAAATAATTTCAATGTGAGTCTTTGGCTCAATGCAGGGTGTGATGGGACCCCCAGGGTACAACTTGAAACTGTGGGACTGCTCTGCCCCTTAACTCTCAAGCCTGGGTTGTCGCTCACAAAGCTATGCCAGTGACAAACAGCAAACCTCTTGAGGTGCTGTAATCACTCAGCCATCAGCACGTGGAGACCCACACCCAGCTAAACTGCCACTCATGAATTATACAGAGAGAGGCACCAGGCAATCACCCCGGTCCCCAGCATTGCACCCTAGAAATATGACATCTTACACTGCTCAAGACTCCCTTGGACAGTGCAAGGTCATTAATTAGTTTGCCACTTAAACAAAGGGTAGCAGCTATGCAGCAGCCCTTGTTAAGCTGAGCTGAGATTCCCCAAGCATTTCAACCAAACCCACACTGTTTTAGATAAAATATAAAACAGATTTATTAACTATAGAAAGATAGGTTTTAAGTGATTATAAGTAGCAGGCATAAAGATCAAAGTTGGTTATATAAGAAATAAAAATAAATTAGCAATCTAAATTCTACAGACTAAGAAAGATTTGCCTCAAACAATTTCTCATCCTAATAGATGTTAATAGGAAATCACAGTTCTTAATACACAGATTAAATTCCCTTTCAGCCTGGGACAAATATCCCCAGTTCAAAGTCTTTGTCTCCAAAGCAATCTTTAGGTTTTGAGAGGAGAGAGGCCAAGTGATGATGTCACTGTCCCCTTTTATACTTTCTTCCAGCTTCTAGAAAGATCCTTGCTGTGACGTTGGGATTAGACAGCCCACACTGTGTATGTGCCCTTTCTGAGATGTTTCTGGGCGACTGGATTCTTCTTGATGGGCCATCAACACATGGCTGGCCGGTCCTGATGTAAATCAGTCTTACAAGGTGCTCCTTTGCTACCACTGAAAGACTGGCAGTGGGCATCGTTCAACCTCACAACATATTTCAGTAACACACACATAACAATACTTAGTAACTTCGGGTACAATGGTAATACACATAATTCAACAGAGTAGTCATGTTCAATGGAGCATGACTTCTCAAATAATACCTCACAAGGCATACTTTGTACAAAACATATACTCATATCACAGTGATGAATATGGGGTTCCCAGGGTGCTCTTCTGAGGTACAGTGTTACCTGGGGTAAGTGAGTGATATATAAGGGGCCAGGCTAAAGGATCTAATGGTATCCTCTAGCCTTAAACTCTATGAAAGGGGCATCAACATACACTTCTATCTGTTTGGAACACTAAGAAGGGGTTTTGCCATGATTGTCTCTCGGGTTGTGGTTTAATTGCACTATTACTGTAGGTGTACTGATGGAATCACTCCATTTCAAATACCATGGCCAGAAGTTCTTTTTCTATTTGTTTTATATTGATCCCAGACAAGATAATGGAGCAGCTGATACGAGACTTGGTTAATAAAGAATTAAAGGATGGTAATATAATTAATGCCAATCAATATGCGTTTATGGAAAATAGAGCCTGCCAAACTAACATTTTTTTATTAGATTACAAGTTTGGTTGATAAAGGTAATAGTGTTGATGTAATATGCCTAGGCTTCTGTAAGGTGACTTGGTAACATATGACATTTTGATTAAAAACTAAAATGATATAAAATTTACATTTGTACACATTATATGGATTAAAAGCTGGCTAACTGATAGGTCTCAAAATGTAATTTTAAATGTAGAATTGTCATCAAGTGGGTGTACTACCAGTGAGGGCCCAAGCGGTTGGTTCTTAGCCCCATGATATTTAACATTTTTATCAATGACCTGGAAGAAAAAAAAATAATCACTGATACAGTTTGCAGATGACAAAAGAATCGGGGGACTGGTAAATGAGTAGTAATAAATATCGGGGTAGTGGGTAGTAGCCATGTAAGCTGTTCTGCTTCAAGGTGTGGTCATCTTGCCATGCAAGCCTCAAGTCCAGTTGGCCCCTGATAAGGGCTGCTGCTCAGGATAACGAGCAAAGGCCAATGATGGACCCAGCAGACATGAGCCAGGCTCCCCAACAGTGGTGAAGGTGGAGGAGCCACAACTATGGATGTGTGAATCACGTAGGCAGAAGGAAAGCTAGATCTTTGCAACCATCATTCATGCTCTCAGGAACTGACTGCATCTGGCAGAAGAGTTCCTGGGAAAGAGGATGGTGTCCCCAACAATAAACCCCCCCTATGTCTTCCCATTTCCGAGGAGGCACAGTAAAATCAAGGGACAATCGACCATGACAACAGAACTAGGATTAAAGCCCCCTTATTACCAACTCCAGGAGGCGGACTGTGCTCTGCATGCATAGGACAGATGTGACCTAAACCTCACTTAGGGAAACTACAGCCCCCCCGACCCCAACTTCCTGAAGTCCAAACCAGATCTTAGAGATGCATTCCAAGTTTCCACATGGAACGTGTTAACACTGAGTGGCACTGTATACCAGACAGCTCTTGTCAAAGACTCACGCATTACAAGAGCATAATCACCAGCATCACAGAGGCTGGTCTGCCACAAAGTAATCAAGTTCCTGTTGAAGGAACAACCTTCCTCCACACTGGTGTTCCACCCCAAATTCAAGGTGTAGTTATTAGACAACCTCTGGCACAGCTTTCAGCCACATGGAACCACATCTATCTATGCTTATTCTATGCTTGGCTCCAACTTGTTGTTGTGGCCTGCGTGCTGCATCACTAGCGGGAAAGGATGCATTCTACCAACAGCTAGCAGCAAAAATCCAGTCAGCTATGCCACATGTCACATTGCTAGTGGTTGGAGATTTCAGTGCCATGACTGGCTATGATTGAACTGGGTATGGAACCATGATAGGTCCCTTTGGAGGAGGAAAATAGTTCTCTCGGGCTCCTAGGACTGCTGTGAGGCTTGAGGCAGTGGTGAGCTTCAGAGTGGTGCATATTCCTCTGCCTTGTTCTCTAATATGGTAAAATAATGGTTTTACTTTCCTGCTATCATCCTCCTACATGGCCAGGTCTCTGTATAGCTCGAACTTCTTCCACTGGGTACCTCGCTGGGCTAGGTTTCTGTCTGTAAAATCTAGAGCTCTGGGGGCTTCAGACTGAGTTCTGTGGCTCCTGCTGCCAGCTGCTGCACTTCAGCGAACTCCCTGCTCAGATGCTGCCACCATGTTTTGTTCACAAAGTACAAAGCTGACTGCAGGTTAAGTTGAACAAATGAAACTTTATTAACCCCTGTGGACTGCTCTGCCCTTGTGGCTGAATTGCTTCCAGCCTAAGTCCCCACATTCCCTGTCCCACTGTGTTTTGTCAATAATAGTCCCTCCAGGGAACATTGGCCCTCTGATTCCAGGTCCACTGATCATGAGACATTGTGTAAGAACCTGCAGGGCTATAATCTGGGCCCAGAGTGCTTCTGGGCAATTGATGCCTCCACATCTCGCCACGAGGCTTAGGCTGGGTTCCTGTGAGAGGACCCTGTGAGGCTGAGCTCAGGAGGAAATATGGTCCAGGAGGACCTGATTGGCAGCTTTTCACAGCCCACTGATTGGATGGCACTAGTATCTAAGTCAGGAAGTCATAACGGGGAGCTGTCTGAACAACAACATAGACTGCCTTCCTGGCTTTGCTCCAGACCCCACTTTTGGGAGACCCTAGACTCGGGATTTTGAACCTGTCTGCCTCCTGATTCTTGGTTTCCTCTTTGGCCCGTCATGGACAGTAACCAGGGCTGCCCCGGGGTGGGGGGAGGGGCAAGTGGAGCAATTTGCCCCAGGCCTCGGGCACTGCAGGGGTCCTGCTAGCTGCTCCGGGTTTTCAGCGGCACTTTGGCGGTGGGCCCTTCACTCGCTCCGGGTCTTTGGCGGTGGGTCCTTCAGTGCAGCAGAAGAGTTGGAGTGAGTGAAGGACCCGCTGCTGAAGTGCTGCCAAAGCCTTGGAGCGCCACCCGGTGAGTACAAGGGCCAGGGGAAAAGAAAATAAAACTGCGTTTGGCGGCACTTAGGCTGCTCTACTGCCGCCGCTTCATTCTTTGGCGGCAATTCAGCAGCGGGTCCCTCTCGGAGGTAAGGACCCACTGTCGAAGACCTGGCCCTGTCCCAGGCCCCCTGAATCCTCTGGGCGGCCCTGCCAGTAATCTAACCCTACTTGCCTCCTGATGCCTGAATCTTGGTTTGCCCTCTGGCCTAACCTGGACTCTGACTTCCTGGTACCTGATTCAGTCTGATTCCGGACTCCTGCTCCAACCACTGATCTGACAGCCCACATTCTGGTCATGACAGTTTGCTCAGACATCTTTGCCCTCCCATCCAACCCCTCCACAGATGTGCAGGCTGCAGACTGCCTTCCAACCAGCGGCCAAAACCCTTCTGATCCCCTTCTGGCTAAAACCCACACCAGACCTTGTGGAGTTGATTGGTTGGTCACCCCTATCATTAGGACCAGTGACACAAAAGCCGTAATGTAAGGGCACTGAGAAACAGTATGCCTTGATGTGATCCGTTCCCCATTCTGCCTGATAATTCTTGGCATTCCTTGGTTGGAGTGGCATGACCTGTACATCTCCTGGTGGTGGCAGAGCATTAGCTTCTCCGCTGAATACTGTCAGAAAGTAACAAAGCAATCAATCTCCAACTGACCCGTACCCAGGGCTCCAGGATGGAAGCAGAATTTTGGACAGCAGGGGCTGGCCATATGGGAGTGGCCTCAGGCCAGACCACAAGTATCACAACTACCAGGATGTGTTGAAAAAGAAAAATGCAGACTCACTACCCCCACACAGCTTACAGCCCAATAGACTTACAGCCAGGGCAAAAGTGCCTTATGGACAGATATACTCCATTTCTGAACCAGAACTGGAGACGCTCCATGAGTATGTCCAGGAAATCTTGCCAAGGACTTCATTCAGTGATTTACCTCTCCAGTAGGGGCACCAGTTCACTTTGTGAAGAAAAAGGATGGATCATTATGCCTCTGTGTAGACTATCGCACACTGAACTATCTTCACCACATATAACCCCCAAACAGCTGGGCAAACTGAACAGGTGAACCAAATACTGGAGCAGAACTTAAGGTGCTTTGTAAATTACCATCGAGATAACTGGTCCATGCTCCTGCCATATGCAGAGTTTTCTTACAATAACACTGACTGTGACTTCATAGGTCAGAGCCCCTTCTTCACTAATGATGGGTTCCATCCCTGTTTCCACCCAGTGTTACCAGCAGCCTCCTTGCATCCTGTGGCCACTCACTGGCTTCAACAGATCCATCTCATTCAGAAAGAGCTCAAGAAGCACCGAGAAGAGGAGGAGGCGGCCTACAAGAGGCATGCAGGTGGTCAGCAACAGGAAGTGCCAGCATTTACAGTAAGCCAAAAGATGTGGCTTGCTGCTAAACACCTTCAGACTAGGTGACCTTCCCACAAATTGGACCACCAGTTTCTGGAATATGTCCTGATATGCCAGCAAATTAACCAAGTTACCTTCAAGCTCCACCTGCCCGTCTCTCAAAATACACCTAGTTTTCCAAATCTCCCTTCTGAAGCCCTACACTGAGAACCCCTTCCCTAACTTAACTACATTGCTGCCACCACCAGTAGAAATCCAGGGTTATGAGGAATACAAAGTGCATGACATCCTCAGCTCCTGATGGCAATGCATGTCTGTCCTATCTGGTGGACTGTGGAGGCTATGGCCCTGAAGAATGCACTTGGAAGCTTGCCTATGTCCACACCCATAACCTGTTGGATGAACTCCACAAAACTCACCCAGCCAAGCCTGACACCACTTCAAAACAGGTGAAGTGGGGAGATGGTGTAAGAACCTACAGGTCTAGAACCTGGGACTATGGGCCATTGGCATCTCCACATCACCACAGGTGGGTTAGGCTGGGTTCCTGTGGGAGGACCTTGTGAAGCTTGGCTCAGCAGGAAATGCTGCCCAGCAGGACCCGGTTGGCAGCTGTTCACAGCCCAATTGGCTGGCACCAGTATTTAAGCCAGGAAGCCAGGATGGGGATCTATCTGAGCAACAACAGACTGCCTGCATCTGCTCCAGACCCTGCCCATGAGAGACCCTAGACTCTGACTTGTGACCCTGCCTGACTCTCGGTTTGCCCTTTGTCTTATCTCAGACTCTGACTCTCAGTACCTGATTTGGCTTGACTCCTGTTCTGACCACTAAATAGGATTGCCCACATCCTGGTTGTAACAAACTGCCTAGTATACTGGCTTTCCTGGATCCCATTCTCAGGCACCTCTCTCTCCCCATTCATTGCATAGGGCACCTGGGCACCTAACCGAGGTTTTGTGGATTCCATTGTTGTTCCAGTGATTATCTGGGTGCCTAGAAGTTAGGCTTTGAAACACTGAGCTTTGCAACACCTATGGCCCTTTATGGATCCAAGTCCTAGGCCCCAGTTAAGCAAAACACTTACATATGTAATTCCATTGACTTTAATGGAACTTGAGCAAGGGATTTGCTGAATCAGGGCACTAAGCCTGTTTTTTTCTGCCCCCAATTTAGAAGAAATCTGGCACCTTGAAGATTGCTACCTATGCGGTTTTAGCTACACAGCCCCTACTAACTTAGTGCAGAAGTCTCAGGGTAAGTTTTCCCAGTCTGTCCAAAGGTAATTGTAGAGTTTCTGGAGATGAGTTTCAGAAACCTCTGATACGCGTGCTCTGAAACTTAAGCCTTTTTGTGCACAAAACCCACTATTTTCTCTCATTTCCTAGTATATATTTTGAAATCCAGCTAGGCATCCTCTTCTATATAATCTTCCTGTTTCAATGACCATGATGCTGATCCCGTTTGTCAGTTATTTGTCTTCCTGATGAGTTAACATGTCAGGCTAAGGTATTCCTTGTGTATATTCCCCATCATCTGAACAGACACCTTCTTTCTGATCATGCAGTCCCAGCTTGGGCTGAAGTCCTTTTGATTTCAATTGGAGTTTTGCCTGATTAAAAGTCTTCAGGTTCCCAGGGCCTGAAGATACATTGCTTATGTAATCCCCCAACTTGGAGTACCAATGTGGTAACTACATAGCTTGGAAGCAGCTGGATACACGTGAATCATAACTTATTTAGGGTGAAATATGCGCCTTTACAAGGCCTATTCTTCACTTAAGTCCCGTTTAACCATTGACCTTTTGTTGGCCCTTACTGAAGACAATTGCATTAACCTTTTGTTTTGATTTACAACAAAACAGTGGATTTATCCATTCTGGGTATTACCACAGCACCTGTTGCCATGGTATTTAAGATAGACTCACCTGCAAGTCTTTCAATTTACATTTGTGAAAAGCCTACTCACTTAAAAGCAACAAACAACTAAATGCCAAGGTTCACATTGTTTGAACATTTATTGCAATTCAGTGTCAAAGACATTTTAGAAAAATACATCACTGTTAGTACCAAACCACTGTAAAAATCAGAGTTGAACATGCAAAGAAAAAAAAGTGTGTGCAAATAATTTATACGGAAGGATTTTAATCACACAATAATATTAAATAGGAGTGTTAATACACAAGGTATGCTTTTCACTTCATACCTTATCTAGTTACAGCTTTATTTAAAAAGGAAAAACAAGTTTCCTTTTCACATATAAGCAGGTATTCATTATTACTGCAGATTAGCCCCTAAAACATTAGTACATTTGCAATTTCTAATTAAAATGTTAACTATGGAGCTGCCCTGTTGGCACTATATGCAGCAAGTGATAGCCAAAAAGGGCCAGACTACCCTCAGTTACAGCAGCGGGGTGAAAGGGCTGTGTGTGCTCTATCGAGTGCCAGAACAGGGGTGTTACTTAGGTGTTCACGCTATTAATATATTGGAGACTGTCAAGAAGAGGAAAGATTTACTGTCTTTGGGGCCAGACCCTGCAGAGAGCTGAAGGATCCAGAGCATCTTCCACTACCAATGAAGTCAATGGGAGTAGGGAGAACTAAAGAGGTGCTGAGTACATTGCAGACTAGGTTCCACTTAGGAACTTCTCAACCTCAGAGGCAGCAGAGGGCTAGTCAGCTCAGAAGAAGGGACCTTGACAAGAGCCATTACATGTAGAAGGAAAGCTTTTATAAAAAGCTAGCTTGTCTGTACACATTACTGTGCCTAGACGACAAGCAGAACTCCAAACGCTATAGGAAAACTTTTAAACTGATTACCCATCATATCCACAGAGAGGGTGTGTTTTTGAAAACAAGCCAGCAAGCAAGACTAGTGTTTTAATTTAAAGCTATTTTTTGGCAAGGTGCTGATCTGTGAGAAGAAGCTGTGCAACAGGTTACTAAGAGCCCCCCAAAAGTACATGATGGTTTATTGTAGCGAACAGAAGGTTTAAGCATGAGACATCATCCAAGATTTATTAGGTACTCTGCAGTATTTGAAATGTTCCTGGTCTATTTCAGTTGTAGCTACTATGGGCCAAAGAATTGCCTGGGCAGAAAAAGGTAGTTTACTACATGTCTATGTTCTAGGAGTTGGTTGTGCAGCCAAACAGAAATGGGAACACAAACATTAGTCACTACAGGAGTTCAAAACAGGGGTATAGCAATCTTCCCATTTACAGAATGTGGTATGGTGCAATTAAACGTTTACATATGAAGCATGTCTGTAGAGCAGTACAAGGTTTCCTAATGATTTTACAAAACAGAAGTAATACAATTAAAAAAAAAATACAAGATGAGGTGCACACATTTCATAATCAAACATTAAAATACCAAACCATCACTAGTATAAACTGCTCAGCTTATGTACAGCTGAAATTCAGCATCTTGAAGTGACTGTCAAATTCAAATAAAACTCAAATACTCACCTCCCCCGGTAAACTGAAATGCAAAATTCTCCTCTCTTCCTTCCCATGCCCCCTCCACTGTATGGAGTGGTTTTAAAATATCTGTATTGAGCCATATTCAGCTCTGTTGCACCAGTAAATGCGGACCAACTCCATTGGTTTCAATGGAATCACTCTGTATTTATGGTGATAAAGGCAGAATAAAGACCTTGTTTCATAGTATTGAAACTAATGAAATCCTAATGGCAACCCAGATGAAAGGCTGTTTGGAAAGATCATCATCACCGATGTCATGTTCAAACACAGAAAGCCTGTTTTCAACTTACAATAACTTACCCTGAAAATAAGGAGGTCTCTTTTATGCCAAAGTAGCCTTGCACCTTCCTGCCTCAAACCCACTGTTATCGCTCAGTTTTCATTCTCCTGTCAGCCTACGTCATGCAGATGCAAATAATCTACTTAAATAAAACCGATGCCTTTGTAAATGGTCAGGCTAAGGTATCTGGGCACAAACAGTGGTTGTTAAAAAGGAATTATCTGACTCACTACAATATTTGACAGTAATAAACCATTTTGGGAATAGGAAAGACTCATGAGGAGATAGATCTCAGTAACAACTGCAGCAATAAAATAACAATATGAGGCAAGTTCTATTTCTTTCTTTAGCAGACTCATTTAATAAGTTATACTCCTTAATAGCATGCATTACGTTTGGTTTCACGCTGTAGGTCTCTTCCTCAAGTAACCACGTAAGAACAGTTTTTCTCGAAACAACACAATCTGAAAATGTCAACGTGTAGATAAATGTTTCACTTAAGGCCCACGTAGTGCTTTCAAATCAGAACCTGCACTTTAAACTTCAACTGCTTTACCAAACATTAGCTAATTGATCCTTACAGTGGGGCACTGCAATAAGTAGTTATTGTCCCCATTTTCCAAACTGGAATTGGAGGCAGAGAGTGTTTTGCCCAAAACCACAGAAGGAAATATTTGCAGAGCCAGGACTAGAGTTCGTAAGTTCCTGACTCAGAACCCTGTGCTCAGACTATTATATATGGAATTTAACTCCAGAATCGATCCTGGAGTTAAATTCACTTGATGTCAGTTTCACCGAGGAGGAACTTACTCCAATAAATACAACCTAAAATAAGTATTTTACAGGTTGAAACACCAATTGCTGGTATGTCAAATTTGACATTGCAAATCACAACTTCTATTTAGGTTGGTTCACTGGGAGTAGATGGGGCAGACAGATGAGGAAGGGGGAAAAAAAATCAGACCTCCAAGCAGAGGGCACAAAGGTTATAAGGGTATTTTGAACTGCTAGAGAAAGGATTAACATGGATCTTCACACACAACATCGCTACTTCAGTCACTTCCCTTAACACTCCTCTTTCATCAAGTCAAATTCCAGTCTCATTTATACCCACAACACCTCACTGACATCAACAAGGGTTGCATGGGTGTGAATGAGAATAGAAGCTGGTCTCTCTTACTTAATTACACTAACTCCCACAACGAGAGTTTCATTTCTCCAGGTTAACTACCTCTGAATCACTTTCCACTCACATGAACATACACCCTCTCCCCCCTGAGTTCAAATTTACTCTTTTGACCCATCTTTGAGTTGAGAGCAGATGGAGGAGGGCAAGGTCTCCGCCTTCAAACTATTTTATTCCCTTCTCTGCATAATGCAAAATGATTTCTGATGGGAGTGTCTCTTGCCCTGTCTCTGAAGGAGATTTCTGGAAGAACCAAACCTTCTCCCTTGGAATGCAACAAATGGCAGTTACTGCTAAAGCATTCTCCTGGATATCCCCTCACCAGGGCTGCAGTCTCCATCCCCACCATTCAATCTAAACACATTTTTCCCCCCACAACTACTCAAAGAGCATGCAAAGTGATTTAGTTTGTAAAAATGCAAATACTATTGCAAAAATATATATAAACAGCTGCAGAAAAGTGTTAGAGATCAATTATAAAACCTGTAAAAAAAAGGAACAGACTATTAAATAATTAAACTCAAGTAGTTCTTCCTGATTTATCCTGAGTATTCCTCTTCCTCACAACTCTTTTGTCCATACCATACAACCTATAAATGTTTGTCTTTCTTAGGCACCTTGCTTACGTGCTCTGCGTACAGTGTTGGAAAAGTGCTGTACATGAACGCTGCTATAGGACAACTGCAAGGATTTTTCCTATGTAGCCTTTCCAAACTTTTATACATGGACTGGAATCTGCCAGATCAAGTTTGTCAAATTCATGAGTTATACGTAATAAAGGAGATTAGAAGTTTGGCCATTAATTTCAGTGGGATCAAGATTTGTAAACACTAATTCTCACTGTATCTCTGTTAATCTGGCACTGGCAGGGAGATGGATTAGGTAAATTATTTTCCATTTCTATGATCCATAGAAATGATATGGGATGTCAGGTGATTAGAAATCCTATTTACCCTAAGGACTGACTGTACCCGTATTACACTAGGACTCTATGGCTGGCTTTCCTCGCTGCTCTTCCTGTTTCTAACAGCAGTTATAAACAAATGGTATTTATCTTACATGCTATGAGCCAGATCCTCAGTGAATGTAAACTCGCACAGCTCCACTGGCCCTATGGGGCTGAGTCATCTCTTAGTTACATCAGTTTTGACTTTATTTCAGTGGAGTTACACAGGGTTGGGGGAGTCAGACCCAGTGAACCAGATGCTGATCTCAGACAGGTGTAAATCCAGAGTAGATCAGGCCCCTTATTCAACCATCATGCACCCTCCTTAAATACAAATCCTCACCCTTGGTTTGTTTTTTTGCTTAATCTTTTATAAAGACAACAAAATTAAAAGGAAGATGGAGTAAAATCTTAGGCATTTCTAAGGCGCTCATCATCTGGGCATTCAAGCACTGAGTACAGCAAGAAAACGAATTAAAAACGTAAGCACTAACATAAGAAGAAGTTTGCTTACGGTCATAAACATCATTTCCCTTTAAATCATTGTACAAAGTATAATAGTTCACATTGCATAATGGATTGTTGTTTCAAAGGTACTCTATTTATTTGAGGTAGAAAATGGCATGGTGTGTTATTTTCATTTTTAACTAGGATCAAATCCTAGATGTTATGCATATTTCTGAATGCATCCAATTTTTTTTACATATAAGTATTATTAAAACTCGTTGCAGGGAATTTTTCCCCATAAATATTTTTAAAATGTCATATTTATAAATATCTATTGTAAATAAAACCAGATGGAGGAGCAGTTAAACAGTCCTAGTCTCAAACTGCTTTCTTTTCATTTATTAGAAACTGAAAAAAATATAGGAAGTTTTTAAAGGGCCATGGGGCAAATTAAGTTTTAACTTCTAAACGGAAAGAAATTTCTGCCCTGTATCTTATACTTGGATAATAAAAAGGTGACTTTTTACAACATTGCTTATACACGTCAGTCTTGTTAGAAGTCCATATTTCTTAAACATCGAACGTCAGCGAGCAATTTCACCTTTCGTCTCTAAGATCCTCTTGTTTGCTTGACTCAGGAGCTTCAAACAAACATCAACATTTACACTATTTACAAGTTCAATGTCCAAGCTGAGCGCTTTAAAGTGTCTTGTAGGAATAGGATATGCTGTGAAGAACCAGGGTTCAGAATCTGAACAAGTTGATGAAGTCCTGGGGTGAAAGAGAAGTGGAACAGCTCTCTGGGTTGTTGGCTGTGCAAGGATGATCAGTACCCTGAAAAAAATAATCCAGTTAGAGAGGGTACAAAACTAGTGTCACAGCTTTAATTGGTTTAGCAATGCTCTGTGTGCCACATGCTGCACATCCAATTTGCAAACTGGTAGATTAGAGTACATAGCTGAGAATACAATAAGGTGGGCGCACAACTGGATGCAAAACTGTACTCAAAGAGTAGTTCTCAATGGTCCACTGTCAAACTGGGAGGATGCATCTAGTGGGGTCCCACAGGGGTCTGTTCTGGGTCAGGTACTATTCAATATTTTCAGTAATGACTTGGATAATGGAATGGAGAGTATGCTTATCAAATTTGGGGATGATACCAAGCTGGGAGGTATTACAAGCACTTTGAAGGACAGGACTAGAATTGAAAATGATTGTGATAAATTTGAGAATTGGTCTGAAATCAACAAGATGAAATTCAATTAATTACAAGTGCAGAGTACCACAGTTAGGAAGAAAAAAAATCAAATGCACGAATACAAAATGGGGAATAACTGGCTAGGCAGCAGCACTGCTGAAAAGGATCTGGAGGCTCATAGATGACTTGTGCCTCCCCATACTGGTGTGGGGGGGCACAATATAAAGGGGAGGGCACATGATCGCCCCACCTATCTCCTCTGCCCAGTGACCCCGCCCCCTGCGCCCAGCCCAGGGCCTCCACGCTCTCCACTCCCCATGTTACCTGTTGGAGGAGGAGGGGCGCTCTGTCCTTATCCCGCTGCGCCACCCTCCCCCTGGCACGTTTGACTGCTCTCCTTGGCAGCCGGGCCCAGGTGGGAAGCGGGAGGGACCCACTTCTCATGTGGTTCAAGCTGGCTGCTCCGGCTCACTGCTCCTGCAGTGCAGCAGCTGCCTGAGAGAGAGTCAGACTGGGGAGGCGGCGGTGGGTCACTCCCTGGGCGGCAGTGGGTCAGTCCCGGGCCTGGCTGCTGGAGACAGGGGCCGAGCGAGCCAGAAATGTGCTGAGGGGGGGAGAAAAGAGGGGGTTCTGGCTCGCTCAGCCCCTGTCCCTGGCAGCCAGGCCCAGGTGGGGAGTGGCCTGCCTTCGCCTCCCCAGCCAGGCTCTCTCAGGCAGCTGCTGCGCTGCAAGGACCAGCAACTCAGTGTGGCTTGCATGAGAAGCAGCTAGTCCTACTTCCTCTGCTCCCCGCCCTTGCCCAGCTACCAGGGATTGGGGCTGAGAATGCTGGGGGGAGGTGCAGCAGGAAGACAGAGCCCCTCTTCCTCTCTCCCCAGCAGGCCCATCTGGGGGGCACTTGACCTTGCATGCTCCCCTATGCGTTGCCTCTGATGGGGGTCATAGTTGATGGCTCATATTCAGTTTGTGATCCATGTGATGTAGATACAAAAACGGCTAATATTCTGGGGTGTATTAACAGGAGTGCTGTATCTAAGATATGGGAGGCAGCAGTTCCACTCGGCGCTGGTGAGGCCTCAGCTGGAGTACTGTGTCCAATTCTGAGTGCCACACACTAGGAAAGACATGGACAAATTGGAGAGAGTCCAGACAAGAGCAACAAAAATGGTAATAGGTTTTTAAAAAAAACAACTGACCTATGAAGTAAAAAACAAACCAGCCAACCCTGGCTATGTTCAGTCTTGAGAAAAGACAATTTGGGGATGGTGGGGAACAGACCTGAGAACAGTCTTCAGATATGTTAAGGAGTGTGATCAGTTGTTCTCCATGTCCACTCAAGGGAGGACAAGAAGTAATCAGCTTAATATACAGCAAGGGAGATTTAGGTTAGATATGAGGGAAAAGTTTCTAACTATAAGGACAGTTAAGCACTGGAATAGGTTACCAAGGAAGGTTGTGGAATCCCCATCATTGGAGGTTTTTAAGAACAGATGAGACAAATGCCTGTCAGGGATGGTCTAGATTTACTTGGTCCTGCCTCTGCACAGGGGGATAGAGCTCTTCAGATCCCTTCGAGTTCTACTCTTATAGAATTCTATAATAAATGTTATACCCTCCTCTGGCAACAAACAGGTCACGGCACGGCTTTAGATTTTAGGGACAGTTATCAATTCAAGGGAGATGAAGGACAAGGGTTCAAATTCACTCTCTGACTCATCTCCAAAGGACAGAGACCTGATTTAGCTGTCAGTTAAATTTGTGT
Organism: Chelonoidis abingdonii; assembly: GCF_003597395.2. Lineage (NCBI taxonomy): Eukaryota > Metazoa > Chordata > Testudines > Testudinidae > Chelonoidis > Chelonoidis abingdonii. Next base: position 280,136,853 of record NC_133770.1, read on the forward strand.
CAGACCAGAGTAACTCTGAAGTCAATGGAATTATTTCAGATTTACACCACTGTAGTGGACAGCAGAATTTGTCCCCAGGTTTCTGTAAATGCCTCAAATTTGCTGTGGCACTCCAGGGGCCTTCTTCTCTCATCACAGGGCAAGAAACCCCCACTAGATCCTGTGGGGAAAGGATAAGGCCCCAGGGAGTAACAGGAACTGTGAAGGAACTTCTTAAGATAGAGAGTAAGCAAGCTTTAAGTGGGGTTGGCCTGATTTTTGGAGAAGGTCAGCACTTGCAACTCCCATTAACTTGAATTAGAGTGGGCATTCAGCACTTCTGAGAAATCAGGCCCTCAATCAAATACCAGCAAAATATCCAGACCTTCCAGGAGAGGATGTGGCAATGTCTGCAGAGCTGCAGTGTGTCTCCATACTGCTCTTTCCTCGGGTAACATCTTATAAGTTTAAAGTACATCTTCTTCCAATCCAGCAACCCCTTCTCAGATAAGATTATCCGTTTACGAATCTAAAAATCAGAGTTAGAGTGATTGAGTGTACATGAAGGCTTAGTTTTGTTGGCAGTATTGCTTCAAGACCTTCCTCCTCCTGCACATAGTAGCCAGCATTTAATTCTTGCTGATCTCCACATGATCTCATCTGTAGTGGCAAGAGAATCTGTCCTGAGCCTCTCCACATTAACAGTCTCCTTATTCTAAATACACTACACAATATCAATACTAGAGACCAATCTTACCTTTTACACAGATTCCTTCCTGTTGCACATTGCTATACAATGGCTCCAAGGGCTTCATGCTACCACACATCACCATGATTCAGAAACTCTAAAAATGACTATCCGGATAACAAACTTTACTCCATGTAGTGGTTTCAGGAATTAAACATGTTTTTCTGCACAGATATATCTTTAAACCTGGAGTTGCAGTATTTGCTTGTGAGACATTCACTTTTAGGACATCTTCATTAGCGGTGAAGATCAGATTTGGATCTGTCACACCATGTGACATATAGTCAATATAGGAAAAAAATATCTTCCCAGAATCCAGGGCCAGATCTTCAGCAGATGTAAATCTGTGTAGGTTTGTTGAAGTCACTGGAACAATGCTAATTCACACCAGCTGAAGATCTGGTCCCCCAATTTGTGTGTATATTTAGTGCTTATGAATGGTGCCAGACTGGCAGCCCTAGAGACTGAAAACCTTTACCCTCAAAACAGATACAATATAGTAACAGAGTTAGCTTGCCAACAACGGTGAACAACTCAGATATTTTGTGTGTGTGTGTGTGTGTGTGTGTGTGTGTGTGTGTGTGTGTGTGTGTGTGTGTGTGTGTGTGTGTGTGTGTGTGATGTGGGCAGTTACTGTTGGGAACTACAGACACAGAACTCTGTAAACCTATGGTACAAATAGCAGTGTTACCATCCGAGGCCATGTGGATAGGTTAGCAGCCTAGATTGGAGGAGGTGCGTGTGCATGTTATTGACGCTGCAGCCTTCTATTTCAGGCACCAGTATTGTGGCATTTACAACACTATCAGAACTTTATCACCATTGTCTTGTCAGCCCATATTAGAAACTCGCAGCATGCCCCTCAGAACAAAGAAGCAGTCAAAGATCTGGAAGATCTGTCTATGTGTGTTCAATCACAAATGGGTTACAATACGAGACTGATTGAGGTTTAACTTTCATCCCATTACCTGTCGGTCTGTGAAATGGTACTGGCAGAGCTTTTTCCACAGCAGCCGGTCCTCACTGAGCACTTGCAGTTCAGGGGCCACTTGTCCAAGGCTGACAAGGTCTCTCCCATCAGTTAGCCGCTGCATGATGTTTAATTGTAAACACAACGGCAGGTCTGTAAAGGTCATTCCTTTAAAGGCAGGCTGGAAAAAGAGTGTAAGAGCTCAGTTAGTGAAAAGCAGGCAATTCTAAATGGGAGCAATGCACTACTTGTAAATATTTTATATACACAAGATGCAGTGACACTGGATAACTTTCCATCCAGGGGACAGATCAGTTCCCCTAGGAGATCCTATGATGGGCTGTGGTGTTGTTGAGCCATTACTTCCAGTGAGAAAAGTAGGCGTATCCACCATTTACTGTGGCAGAGCAACAACTGTGTTGTGCTATCAAACGTTAACTGTACAGTTTACTCCCCTCACCACTGGAGAGGAGGTTTATGATGCCCAAGCTCCACTATAGTGGACCAGGGCATTACTGTCTGTAGGTCACTTCAGATAACTGGAGGGCAATACTGTTCCCTAACAGGTTAAACCTCCAGTCTATACAGTTTAAGTCCCTTGGAAATTTCATGTCCTACTAAGACAACTGTGTTTTACTTTGCAGGGTCACATGATCCTATATTAACCAAGTAGAGATGTTCACTAGTAATGGTACCAATCAATATTTCCCTTTAATTGTTTCCTACAACATTGCTGGCAATGCTACCTGTTACCCAGGAAATACTTAAGAGTATTTTTTTTTAAATTGTTTCCTACAGGGGATACTTCTAGGACCATGTCTACATTGTGGATTTGCCTCAATTACAGTCATCGTTGTCTAGTAACCAGTTTAGCTACACCAATGCAAATTCCTGGTCTAGACAATGAAAGTCACTATCTCTACTAGTGGCCCTTAGCACTGGGCTCCATATAGTGGCTCTGTCTGTCACACTAGGGTTTGCATGTGTGCAGCTACACTGGTAACGGGATACAGACTGTTGAATTCAGGGAAAATCCCCAGTGCCATCAAGACCTAAGAACCAGGAAATGGGCTCCAACTGCTACACTAGTGCCCATTCCGTACTCATGCGGTAAAGGTTTGCAGGCTTGGGCTCAACAGTGAAACAATGTTAAGAATCTCAAATAAATGTGCCAAGTTTTTAGTTGCCCTGCACCAAGATGCCTCTATTTTAAGTTGCAGTCACATCACCCTACATGCAACTGGCAGGGCAGTTAACTGTTTAAAACAAAATACGAATAGCTGATCAGCTAAGGAAAATTTTGTGGGACTATTTTTAAAATATGACCCCGTCTCCAGTGTTTGGATGGTGTCTGACCATTCAAAGACATAATATAAATATTTATTTAGACACAAAAGTTCCCATTTCGTAACCCTTCAGTAAGCCACATAGTTATTAATCTATAACAGGGCCCAGTGTACTCTGCAACTCCATAGCAGCAGCAGCATATGCTGCACAGCCCATCCACTGCGACAAAAACTCTGGTAATCTTTCATTAATAATTAATTTTCTAGCCCTTTTGGTTACCAAGAACACCATAAACAGACACAATTGCATCTTCCAGTAGCCTGAAACAATAGCTCCAAAAAGAGTGAACAATCCCACTCATCTCAGTGGGGTGTTGACTCTAAACTCTAAGGGTGATAACTTAGGAAAACTGCTGTTAACTATTTTGCTACTGGTCAGTTAATAGGGACATCTAGCCAATATTCTTATCTCAGGATCCCAAGCAGCCTCTCATATACACCCCCCCCCCCCCAAAACCCCAAAGGTTTCTTACTCAACTTCCTTCTGACAACTTCTAGAATGCAGTTTGGCATCCTCAGTATAAAACTCTGAAGCACACTACAAATTAAAAATGTAAGTGCATTGCATAACTAAATTCCATATGGAATTAAATAACACAGAGCATACTGTAAAGATTGTTTCATTTGTGTATTTCAATTAAATTTAAAAAACAGCAAGGTTTTTATTGACCTAGAGTTGGTGCAACAGTCCAGTCTGCTCCACTGGGGTGTGACAGATCTCTATCCCAGGCTGCAGAATTTAGGTCAAGTTTGCTGTGGATAACACAGAAGTCTTGTATATAATTTACTAGTGCCCTCAAATTCCATTCACTAATGAAGTTGCACTTTTTACAGATGAAATACCCACATAAGTCAATGGGAGTTTTACATGAATAAAATGTGCAGGACTAGGCTCAAATGCGTTGAACTCAATAAGACACCTGTGCAGCTTACTAATGAAGTCCATGTGACTAAAGCACATTCTTCAGGGTTTTCCTGAATCATGGCCAAAGACTTATCTGCTACATTTCAAACATGACTTTTTTTTTCTTTTAAAAAGAACACACCCTAGATCAGAGGAGTCCTATGTTAACTTTCATTTCCTTGACAGGATTTTTTTTTAAGCTAATAAGTACTACAATGCGCAGTATATATTTCTCAAGCTTTACACTCCTTGGCTGTTAAGACATTTTTTCTCCTTCTGAAATACCAAAAGCACTTGGTCTACTTGCAGTAAGTGGCCAACTGCCTGTAATACTGCTCTTTCCCCCCCTCCTTTAAACACAGCTGCTTTTGTTCAAGCTTGACAAGAAATCATCTTCAGTGGTGTGAAAATTACATTTTTTGCAAGCTTTACAGCTTGAGACATTAAACAATTTTTGAAAAGAAAGGCCAGCCGACCATGTTTAGGCCAAAAAGTAAATAAATGTATGTAAAACACACACACACTTCAGTTCACAAGTGGTGCTATGACAGAACGTTGGCTGGGATTGATAGATTTTTTAACTGATCTTCAGGATTTTCTAACCTGATGGTATACTGGCCTGGTGCTGAGATAAAATAGTTTTAACTATTGAGTCAAGCAGCTGGATCCTGATCTTGCAGTGAGCTCTGTGCAAGGAGAACCCTGCACCTTCAAGGAGCCCCATGCACAGGCACCAGCTTTCTCTGGGCCCCAGGGGTGCTCAATCCCCTACCCTGGACCCCTTATCTCAAGCGCCCTGCTCCGCCTCTTCCCACTCCTGTCCCACCTGCCCCACCTCTTCCTGCCCAGTTCCACCCCTCCCCTGAGCATACCCCGTATCTGCTCCTCCCCCTCAGTGCCTCCTGCATGCTGCGGAACAGCTGATCACAGCAGGCTTTAGGTGCTGGGAGGGATAGGGAGGAGTTGATTGGCGGGGCCCCCAGTGGGCAGGAGGTGCTGGGGAGAAAGAGGCTGGCTGCCAGTGGGTGCTAGGCACCCACTAATTTTTTTCTGTGTGTGCCCAAGCCCTGGAGCACCCATGGAGTCAGCACCTAGGGGCCCATGGAAGTCAGTGTGTGTCTGGCATCACAGAGATAATTGCAGGACTGGGGCTGTGGATTTTACTTAAGACTTTCTCTGAGTCCAGAGAAGCCTCCTTTCCTCATTGTCTCTTAACTTCCCTCTCCTCACCCCAAGATCCTTGCACTGCAGCTACGTTCCTTCAGGGTTCTCTAGATAGTGCTTACCCTGCACACATTTTGAAATTACTTAGGCAAGCACAAGCACCTCTCTTGCCTATTAGCAGCAGCCAAGCATGATGCCTCTTTAGCAGCTTACTGGGAAAAAATTTGCATTTCAATTAATTTAGGCCCATGTCCCAGTGTCACTACGGTCAATGGGAATTTTGCAATTAACTTCAAGGTGAGAGTAGGACTCTTAGGAAAGGGGACAGATATATTGGCAACATTAGAAACTAAAGTCCAGTACTGAGTCACAGACAAGACAATCCTAGTACAAGTGCTATTCGAGTCTCAGCATTCTGCCTTAGCCCTGACTCTGACCCTTTGTTGAGACTGCCAGTGAAATGTGAGCATCTATCCGACAGGAACTGAAGTGAGACCAAACTCCACTCACACAGTATTTGATGACCATTTAGAGGCCTAACTGGTTTTGGTTACTACTAACAGCAGGCCTGATTGTGGAGTCAGTGGGTGATTTGAGGAGCACTTGAAGATGCCTGGCTTCATCATGCAGTCAGCTTTTCTAAATGAAGCTGTTTTTAGAGAAACATGCAATGTTACCATGTAACTCTGAAAAACATTTTGCATCTTGGTTTAATTTTCCACTTGAAAGTCAGAATAAAAGTAATAATTAAAAAAAGCCTCCCCCTGTCTAATCCAATTGAATTCAAATCTTAATCCAAATTCTCTCCAGCAGCAGGCTCTGTGTGAAGTCTAGGAATGCTCATTATGATCCAATTACACAGGCAGGAGCTGCAGCTGCATGATAAGGTTGCATGAAAGAGCCAATGTATCATTTGCCTCTAAGTGAGGGCCTGGATTCTTGCTTACTCTTGTGATTTGGATGCTGTTCAGTTGCTGTTGCCAGTGAAGAATAGTCTCCATTCTGTGTACCCACATGTTGATGTTTCCAACCAGAACAGACTTGCCAACCCTTTGCACCAGGGTGCACAGTGACGTGTAGAGAGTCTGCAGCAATTCCCTTATTAGCCTGATGTTCTGCTGATCTTCAAGGACTTTGGAGGCAGAGAGAAGAAGAAAAATATATTTTAAAAAGAGACTATAATGTTTAAATACATCTCAGTATCTACTTTCTTCCGGAGGCTTTGTAAGAATTACTGTCTATGATCTTAGGCCAAAAAGTATCAAATCTGGAACTGTGGGGGGAAGGAGGGAGTAGAGGAGGACTGCTCTGTCTAGATATGACAGTTTATCAGATAGGAAACATTTGTCAGAGATGTCCCCTAATAACTGTACAAGAGATTGACCTGAGGAACAATGTTCCCTCTAATTTTTTACATATGGAGATCACGTGTAGCAGGGGTGGAGCCGAGGGGTTCAGCATATGGGAGGGGGCTCAGGGCTCAGGCAGAGTGTTGGAGTGCGGGGGTGGATAAGGGCTCTGGCTGGGGGTTGCAGCCTCTGGGGTGGGGCTGGGAATCAGGGGTTGGGGTGTGGGAAGGGCTCAGGGCTAGGGCAGAGGGTTGGAGGGCGAGGGCTATAGCTGGAGATTTGGGGTTTGGGGTGCAGGCTTCCCTGGGACTGTGACAGATGAGAGAGGACTCCCTCCAGCCCTTTCCCCCAGCCATGGCAGCTCCGAGGCTGGGACTGGGGGAGAGGCATGTCCTTCACCGGCTGCGGCTGCTCCAGCTCTCCCCACCTGCGTGGTCCTTGATAGCCTGCTCCTTGGCCATGTAGCCTGGAGGGAACTTTGCTGAGGAAAGATGTCTGGCCTTTCTACAGTGCTTCTAACAGTCACTCTAGGAACACTGGCCAACTTGTCCCCCTTAGATCGGTGCTTGGAGGAGACCTTCCACACACAGCTCTTGCCCTGCTTCTAACCAGTTCATGTGGAAACAGAGGCTTAGCCACCTCTATAGCTCTTCTTGCCCTGCCCCTCTACTCTTACAAGGGTCCTCCGAAGGTTGAGGGCCCACACAAAGAGAGGGGGTGGAGATTGGGTTGACCAGGGAAGCGGGAATTCCCAAAACACACAAACACACACACACTAAATACACTGTGACCCGACAGAGATTTCCAGAAAAAAGTAATGTCAGCCCTGACAGACTCCTTTCCCTTGGTGGGCAGCCATGGCCAGTGGGAGCCCCTGGTAGTGCAGCTGCTAGGAAGCCTTGGAAGTGACTAGGGCCTAGCGTTAGGAAGGAAGCACAGAGCCTTTATACAGCCAGCCTTGGCCTCCTGCAGTTCCTCTCTAGTCTGCCAGCTTTTGGGGCAGGACCAAACAGCCTATTCTGCAGACAGGGGTGTGTGGGACCCTGACCTTCCTCCCAACAGGATGATGGAGAAGATACTCCTGACAGAAATCTGCGCCCATGCAGGGGCAGAGAATTCATATGACCTGCATATTTCTGTGCCCCCTATGCAGAAAAATGCAAAAGAAATCTAGGCGGCGGAGGGAGAGGGGGACACACACACGTCTGTTCCCCTGCAATCCAGGCAGCACATCTGTTCCAGCATGCCTGGAGCACCTTCAGACGCAAATCACTGCAGGGGGAGGGGAGCTAGGTGTGAGTGCCTGTGGGGAAGACGTTGATCACCATTAGGTGGCGGGGCTGGCTAACAAGCGCGAGAGACTCTGTCCCTCTCTCTTGATACTGTGGCTCAAAGGGCATGGAGGAGGGTGGGCCTTTTTGTTAGGCAGGAGGAAGACTGTCCCCGAGGCAGAAGTGTAGCCGCCTGCCTGTCTAGTAAAATGTAACTTCTTGAGAATTGAAAAAACACTTAAATATTATCATCATGTTACTGACAAATGTCTGTTTTTAAATTAAAGAAAATAGCTGTTCTCAAAAAAAAAAAAAAAAAAAAAAGCACATTTTGTTGATGGGTAATTGATTTCATTCTCTGACGCAGAAATGTAGCAACCTGTCTGCATAGTAACATTGTTAATTATTCTATTGTTAGTTAACTGTTCCCATTCTTAGTCAATTCCCCAGGAGCATAAAAACCTGTTTGAAGTTTTAAAGCCCATACATTGCCAGAGTGAGGTAAAGCCTTATAAAATGACAGTAAGGGAATCAGCTAGGAAGATCTATGCACTTTCTCCCTTTTTTCCTGGGACAAAGTGGCACGATGGGGTTAGATTTTTACTTACCCACTTAAAAAAAACAAAAACAAAACAAAAATGACTTTTGAGGGCAAGTAAAACATTTACGAAGCCAGTCAATAAAATGTCAGGACAATCAGAACCAAGCACTTCCCAAAGTACCCAGCTAGGTCCGGGACAATGATTAGCAAAACTGTATGACTTTCATGTGTGAAAGTCTGAGTAATTTTAAAATGACATTCTACTTCCCCTCCGTTTGTTGTTCTGTAATGTAACTGAAATGAAAATCCAGGGTTATAACTGGAATGCAAAGTATTAGTTACCAAGTATTTATAACTTAATTTTCATGTATTCAGGAAATGAATAGTTATTGTGACTTTTTTCTGTATTGTAGTTTAAATAACTTATCAAAACAATTGAAACTGGTATGATTTTATTGCATTATTTTGACAGATAAAATTTGCAGAATTTTTAATTTTTTGGCGCAGAATCGCCCCAGGAGTTAGAGGAGGAAGAATCTCCACAAGGGGGATCCACTAAGATCTCCATTCAAATCCCCTCCTGCCCTGAGAGTCCCTTTCCAGAAGGGACAGAGGAAGATTAACTAGCCCAGTGTTTTGTCTTCACGTCCCTCCCTGCAAAAATATCTTGCACACTGATCAACATGGACATGGTGATCATTGGACACACTGGATACAAACCATGACTGTTACATTTCTTTTACCTTTCTGCACCACTTTTTCCAAAATGTTCATGAAGTTTTTCTGGGCGATTCCACTCAGCGATGTTAGCTGAGACTTTGCTATCAGCTCCAACAGCTGTGGATAAAAATAGAAGTTGCCAGCTAGAGTACAGAGATATTTTTCTAATCTTGACTTCTAGTCACATGACACAGCAAAACAGTTCAGATACTTGTTTACTGCTGGAATAAAAGAGGGCAGGCAGAACCACAAAGAAGACAGATCCAAGGGGAGAAAAGAGCCAAACAATTAAGCACACAGTGGAGGAAAACAGGTTGTTATTTAAACTACTTTCTTTAACCCGAAATGTTGCTTCATGGTTTAAAGGTGTAGGGAAGCCACAAATGACCGTTCAGACTAACAGATAATGACGATTCATACTGAAAGAACAATGGTATGTCAGAGTCTTTCACTAATACATAAACAAATAGTGTGATAAGAGAACAAGAAGCAGAGACTCATTTCTGAGAGAATCTTATTTATAAGCATAATCCTACAATTTACATATAATAATCCAATTCACTCTTGTTATGTGTGTTTTATACTGGAGTTTTCATTAAGAGGAAAGATTGAGTGATGGTTTTTTTTTTTAAAGACAAACCAAAGTTCCTTCATTTTTATTAAGTTATTATTAGATCTGAAAAAATGTAAATAATTTATTTCACTTTTCCCTATTTATGCTGTTTGGTTTACTTTCTAACTTGTCAATGGATACTGTCTCAGTTTCCCTTTTCATTAAGATGCACTCCTAGTCAATGTGACTTCTTGGTTCCCATGTACTCGTTCAGTGCTGCAGTGTTTGGGTTGCAATTACTGAAGAAGATGTTCCTCTCCTTTTTTTAATTCGGTAGAAAAATAATTTTATAGGAAGCTTTTCTATTAGCTTTAGGATTTGTAAAATTATGGGCCAAAATGTTACTTGGCAGTAACCCTTTAAGCCTTTTAATGTATTTTATAAAATACACACTTTCTACATACCATTTCACTTGTTTAGATTCCTTTCTAAATTAGAACAGAATAAGAAAACCTTTTATCTTACAATCAATCTACACATATTATCACAGGGCTAGCCTATTCATCCGTTATCATCAGCGATTATGCTATCCCATTGCTGGGAAAAAGGATGAGTGCACAGAAGTTGCAATTTCTTATGTCAAATAGCTAAGATGGTTACTGACAAGAGTTGGTAAGTCTTGAGCTGAGTTGTTTGCCTAGCTATAAGAACAACAGGAATGTAGCCATAAAATTACTGGTACTCTGCCTTAAACCATGAGCTCATAGGGGTATTATTGCAATCATTTGCCCATTTTACTCAGCTCTGTTACCAGCATGTGACTGTCACCTAGGAGCTGCAAAGTGCCCCGAGTGACTAGTCTCCTCTTCCATTTATCTTCCAGGCCAACTTTAAACGTCAACAGATGGCTTTCTGAGTTTACTTTCTATTAATATCTTAAACCTCACATGACTGGTATAAAGCAAGAGGAAAGAAAAAAAAAAACCCTATAGAGTCTCACATTTTTCATGGATGGCAGTCTGCCTTCTATCATGACACATCATTTGGGGGGCGGGGTGGGGAGAAAATATGCAAGAATAGTCTTGTGAGGTAATATTTAGTACATATATTGTAACAAAATGCCATGGTGGCTCTCACCTAAACAGGAGGGTCTGGTGTATTACATGCTCTGAAGCATAAATTAATTAGCAAGATGTTGGAAATATTTTTAAATTTTCCCAAGATTTCTTAGAACAATGGATGTACAAACAAGAACATGTCCTTGCCCCAAAATAGCCTTAGTAATAATCTCCTAGTACTGAATTGTTTAACTTTGTGACCTTCAATTATCATGATCAACTTGCCAGACTCCATTTGTCCACACAGTAATGTGAGCACCCAGGTCAGCGTCTTTGGATTTCTTTACATATATACAAATTATGTCCCCAGTTTGTAATGTTCTAGAACTCCCATATAGGACAGTTTCCTCATTATATATAAGCAAAACTGTGCTGATATTCAAAAATATGTTCAAAAATCAGCCGTCTTTGCACAGGTGAAAAACACCAAGTGGTGCAATACCATAAAAAAAAATTAAGAAATTGTGGCTGATTTTTCAAATTAAAATAAAAGTTAGATTCTTTGTGTTACCAACATTTTGTGCTTTAGTATATAGGAAATTAAATAACATAATTAGGCAAACAAGATGAATTAGAGTTCATGCCTTTCACTATGTTTATCAAGGGTCAATTACATTTAGAAAGTAAATTAGCACTGCTATAGTGTACCACCTTTTCAGCAGCAATAAGTAAGTAAAGGATGAAATTCTATATGAATGCTATGTTGTGACTACTTCCTGGGTATTGCATTCCATAGCAAACTGCTCTGCCAAGAATAAACAGCAAACACACAAAAAGACCCAAAGAAAACCAAACCCCAAATGTGTGAACAAAACTAATTTTCTTGTCCAGTATAATGGCAGTAATAAAGGTGTACGTAGGGTTGCTCACGGTTACTCCAGATATACACTGGTGTAATTCCTTCAGAGCCAATGGTGTCATTCCAGATTGGATAAACAAACAAAAAAACTCCACCTAAAATGTCTTTGAGTAATGCATTGTGCAAACTGAAAACCAAACAAAAAGACTAGAGCACTCTGAATAATGCCTGGTGGAATAAGGAGGTATTAGACCTGCTAACATTTTGTAACTGTGTATGTGGCTGTGTTAATTCCAGACCATGCTCCAGTAACACTGTTTGAAGAAAGATGGTAGGAGGGAGTGCAGGGGAAAACAGGTTAGTAAGGGCCTGATTCTTTGCGATGCTGAGTACCTGCAGCTCCCATTGATTTTAACTGGAGTTATGAGTGTTCAGCACCTCTGAAAAACAGGCGCTAAGGACCAAATCCTAAAAGACAACACTAAACACCTACAATTCCTATTGACTTCAGACTCCTAGTCAGAGGGCAGGGGGAAGAGAGGCTTGGTGACTCCCCCCATCCAACGTCTCCAGGAAGAGCCCTCTGGCCTCTTTGCCCCATTCTGATGCTTTTTACTTGAGGGGATTGTGGAGGGTAAAAGGAGTAAATGAGAAGTTGCAGGTAGCTCCACATCTCCTAATCTTCCTGGTCTAGGATTTTTTGAGTAGGTGGTAGGAGGGCAACTATCCTGTAGCAACACAAGAAGACACTTAGGAATTTCTAAGCTATTAGGGGTGGAGAAGAAGTTACTCCAGCCCAATAACCCCTGAGCCCCAACCAGAAAGTACCAGACTGGAGTGTTTAAAAGGGAGCAGGCCAGCTTGCTGCTGCCTCCTGAAGACCTTAAGAGTGGGAAGACTACTGGGTCTCCTTCCACAAACAGCAGTAAGGGCTGAATGTGTGAGGGGCTGCAAGTGAAGAGACTTGTGGGTTGGGACTGGGAACAAAATGTGCTCCAAAAGGTGAAGCCGGGCAACCTTTGTTTTCAGTGAAAAACAAACAAACAAACAGGGCTGCCCAGCACTAGTCAAACCTTACTTTGGGACTCCTATTAAAGCCATTATAGCATATGCCAGAGTACAGACCACAGCATCAGCAACTGACATGTGAGAACAGAATAGCTTCTTTTGGAGCAGTTTTAGTTTCCTGTAGTGATGTACATGCCCTAGTGCCGTACTCTAAAACACTGCCTAGCTAGAGCTTAGCTAAACCTTTGCTGCTGAACTGCACAGGTAAGTGGACTGAACTCATTAAAAGCTCAGTTTTCACAAAGTACATATGCATTAAGTGGTTCTTAAAGGGCAGCTTTCTGGAGTTATAGAGGTGTGAAAACGTGTCAAACTAGAAAAGTCAGAGGGCCAGATCCTCAGCTGGTGTAAATCAATGGAACTACACTGATTTCCCTCAGCTGAGGATATGGCTTTTAACATCCAAATGACAACAAATCTCCCACACTCCCAGTACTTCTATTTGCTCTGTGGCTGAAGCCCCATATGCCAAGTTTCAGCTTGAAGTGAATGTGATAGTGGATATGTCAGTGTCTGTACCATGAGTTATAATAATTTAAGTAACAGATGCTGCTATGTGGCATAAATCCAGGACTACCAATACTAAGTCTAACAGAAATTTAAAAATACATCAATTGAAGAGTGCACATTAGGCTAACGATGAGCTGTCCAGATCATACAATTCTACTGATCTATACCCACGTACCTGAGGTCAGGATCAAGCCCTGAGCTTTTATATGCTGAAACACAGTGTTACAGTGACAGCTTGTCATCTCTTGCAAAATGCTGCTATGAAACTATCACATGGTAAATTCTTCTGAAGCAAGGAAAGTCTGCAAAATCTCACTGTCATCTGATAAGTGAACATTTCAGAAAATGGTCAACAGCTTTGGAGGATGCTGTGTTGTTTAAAGGTCTCATCTCATTTTACTTGTTTATATGGCATGTACTTTTGTGCATTTTCCATTTTTAATAGCACTGTAACCATGACCAAATCAAGATTAAAACCCTGGGCCCAAATTGTTCTCATTACTATGTAGACCCAACTAGCTGAAAATATGCAGGGTTTATTCTGAGCCTAAATAATGTATAGCAAGACACGGGTCATTTTAACGTGACACTTGCAAGAATTTGTTTCAGGCATTAATAGTAACACCTGTCGAATATTTCCAAACCACCTCCACCTCAATCTAACAAGTCGCTAATAATCTTGTAAAACCTTCAAACGAAGCAAATCAATGCACTGCTAGGTTTTTTATCTGAGAGTCTCCTAAATAACATGATTCTTCTTTTGTAACCTACTTATCTAATAAGATCCAGCAGCCGAAAGTAAGAAGACTTTAGCCTGTATATGTTTTTTATGTTGACTCTTTTGCATAAAAATCATGCAATGTAAGTATGTTAGAGGCAGTCCATGAGCACGTTGAACTGTTAGCATGAGAGCCCACTGAGCTATACAAAAATTGATACATTTTAGATAATTACAAAAATTGTGGACTAAAAGTTAGAGATACATTAGTAAAAATGTTTTAGGCCTATCACTGTTTGCCTCTCCATTCCTTCTCCAAGCTCATCTGTGGCTTTTCTCCCTTCTGCTTCCCAGCTCCAATCTGGAAATGCCACTACTTGGGAAGCACTTCCACATGCTACCATGGAATTAACCAGACCCCTGTAGTTCCATGGACATTTGGGGAAAAAGGTAGGAGGGGACGTTAGCCTGCTGTTAGTCAAGGCACGTTCCAGGTAGTGAATAGCTCATTTGTGTGCTCCAGAAGTCCTCATCCTGGCTTGCAACAGACCGTATGGTGGATCTAAAGAAGAAATCCATCTCCAGGAAGGGCCCTTCATGAACAACTCCAGTGCACGTGGTATTTTATGAGCTATTATCCACCAGAGACGTGGCTTATGAAGGCTTTCATTGAAGAAACCAGTTTTACATTTGAACCATGGTCGCCACATTTAAGATTGGCAGATTAAAAAAACAAAACAAACCATCAGTCATCTTAAATCAGGAAGTTTCATACTTTGTTAAGACTACTGGCAAAAACTTCATAAAGCTCAGGTAGGAGGTAATTCAGATAAATGAGAGCATTCACTGATTTTAGTCTTTAATGTTGTCACTTCCACCATGGAAATGCCACAGTTCATTTTACTTATCTCCTGGTCAAAGCTTTAAGCAGTCACAGAGCAGAGCCTTGCAAAATTAAATCAACAAGATCTAAAACTTCTTGGGCCAAGCTGATTTCTGGTGCAACTCCATTAATGAATTTAGCCTAATGTCGGAAAGATGCTTTCCCACTGTTTTGGGCCTGACTCTCATTCACACTAAGGCCCCCTTTATGCCACTCTTGTAATGTGAAGAGCCATGTAAATGAGAGTCAGGCCCTTTTTTCTTTACCAAATGGTATCTCAGAGCATATAGCGCGTTCTTTGAAGTGCTGGAGACATTTCTAAACAGGAGGAACACCCAGCCTTTAGGATTCTATGTCTCGTGTATGGGACGTGATTTTCAGAACGGCTGAGCACCCACAATGGCAACTCAAGTCAGCAGGAGCGGCAGGGGCTCAGCCCCTCTGAAAAATCAAGCCGAGGATGCTTAGTGAATGGCTCATCTGTAGCTCTTCCTACTACGATTGCATCTGGGGCTTACCTTAATCAAAGGGTACGAAGCTGCACGGAATGTTAGATATACAGCATTAGACACCACCTGGAATACTCACTGCACCAGAGTTTTTCCACTTGGACGGAAGCTTTAGAAGACAATATCTGAACTTCCAGTGATGAATCATAAGTGTGTAACTGGGGAAGTGATGGGCAGCAGGAGCTGAGAAGTGATTCTCTTACTCCCCTGCCCATCATCAATTATCAACCCAAGTGAAAGAGGGGGGCAGGGGAAAGACATCAGGTCAATCTCCCATCCTTATTCCAATCTAAATTGAAGAAGTTATTTGACTGTCCTTTCTTAAAATGTCAAGAGAGTATCATGCCCAACATCCAGACAAAGAAGGATTATGATTATGTTCGAGGAGTGCCCATAAAAGTCTGCCACGAGTCTAGAAACTGCATTTGACCCAATTTGTGGTAGCTTGCACAATAGCTTAACTAGTTCCATAAATGGTATTTAAAAAGAACATACGTGGGTGATGGGTATTATAAAATAATTAAAGAGGACAAAAAAATAAAAAGGGGCCTAAATTAAGTTTCATGCAATTAACAGTGACCCCACTGGGCAGCAAGAGGTTAACCACATGGTGATTTGAGTAACAGAGACACCTCTACCCTACACTGAGAGGTTTTGATTGGACATTTGGAATGCCTGACCTACATCTGACTAGACAACAGGTGAGGGATCCAAGGCTAGCCTAACGAGTATCATCTTTTTGGCTGACTCTTTTA
This sequence comes from Chelonoidis abingdonii, assembly GCF_003597395.2. Classification (NCBI taxonomy): domain Eukaryota; kingdom Metazoa; phylum Chordata; order Testudines; family Testudinidae; genus Chelonoidis; species Chelonoidis abingdonii. Next base: position 280,152,758 of record NC_133770.1, read on the forward strand.
TAACATTTGGCTCACTGGGGAACAGCAACATGCCAGCAAAAACTCTGCACCAGAATCTAAACCCTAAACAGCTGGTGCTCCCCCAATGATTAATGACTGATGAAATGTGAAAAGGAGCCGTTTATAGACAACCTTGAATTTTTAACAGATTTTCTAGCTTGGTGGGTCTCAAACTTTTGTACTGGTGACCCCTTTCACATAGCAAGCCTCTAAGTGCAATCCCTCTAATAAGTTAAACACTCTTTTTAATATATTTAACACCATTATAAATGCTGGAGGCAAGTGAGGTTTGGGGTGGAGGTTGACAGCTCGCGACCCCCGTTGTAATGACATTGCGACTCCCTGAGGGGTCAGTTTGAGAACCCCTGTTCTAGCCGCTTTTTTGCCATTAAAAACTAGCTGATAGAATTCTCAGTCTCAATGAGCATATTCTGAAATTATGGATCCATTTGTGGATAACGTGCACGTAAACACATTACTGCACACAGAATCATGGAATAAAAATGACACCCTTTGAATGCTGCGAATGTGAGATAAACGCTTGGTCTTCTGTGAAAACCCAGAGTAAGAGGGCTTGGCGTGGGGAAACTACACAGAAGCTTGGGGATAATTTATCCTTCGATCAAATAAGAGGCTATGCCAGGGCAACAGAACAGCTGGTCTGTTGAAGCTGCCATAACATATGGATCTGTAATAGCAGCTCTGCTTTCTCACAGAGTTTGTAGACAGAGGCTCCTTGAAGTTAGCCAGGATCCTATACACCTCACTCTCAAACTTCTCCCATCCCATAGCGTGTCACCGCAGGTTTAGTGTACATGGCATTCAGAGAGCTGTAACCTTCACCTGCATCTCAAACGCGCCATGCAAGGGAACCATGGGCCCTCTGCGGTGCCCAGGATTTCATCTCATACTTTGTAGCATACACCAAAGGTGGAGTTACACCAACCAGAACTTGAATTTAGCTTTCAGTAAGGGGCTGGACTGGCAACCCTGAAGCTCTCCAAGAGCAGATATAGCACAAGCATCAACATTACAAAGTTCTCCCACAGTTCCCTGCCAGAGTGCTTCAACCATGAACTGAATGGACCACCTCCAGAAGCAAGTACATGGTCAGTTCCAGTGACTATTGCACACTCTGCTGAGACTGTCAAGAAAACTGCTACTTCATCTATCAGCTTGTGACATGGAGACCTGCTCATTAGGAACACAGCTGAGATGGCCATCTCACTTCAGAGGCCATTGAACAGATGGCAATAACTTTACTTTAAACAACAAACACTGCCTCCACCCCAGTCACATACAGACTTAACACCTAAGAAGTGTCAAAATACAAAGTTTGATCAGGAAATCTGGAGGAAATGTAGACTTTGTTCCATGCCCCCACACCAGCCCCCATTTTCACTGGATCTGAAGGAAGGCTATGTGTGATCTACCCTGCCCATGCAGCAATTTCTAACAGATGGACCCTCTTTTCCATGCATCAGAAAATGCTTCATTAACTAGTTCTTGAAGCTTCCCTCCTGCACTCAAGGAGACCACAGCACAGTCTTGCAGATCTTTTCCAGTGCAGAATTTGTTCTCAGCTCAGTTAAGTTAAGCAACTGGTGTCTGCGCTAGAAGTTACAGAGAAGTAAGTTATGGCCTTATACTCACCCTTACAACATAGTTGAACCGTCTGGAGTCTAGGATAGCATTTGAGAAGTCAAGTCTGTTAAAAGCTTCTCCCAAGGTGCAGTAGCCATGACGCTGAGAGTGGAAAAGAACAAAGCTCGGTCACGTTTTGTTGCACAGTAATCTGAAGAGAGAGTCATGGGTGTATGTGGTCCAGGCCAGCATAGCATCTTAACATACTTATGGGGGCATGCTAGGAGACAAACTCATTGCTGGGGTAAGTGGGCACATCTCCAATGACTTCAATGGAACTGTGTCTATTTATGTCCCCAGAGAATGCAGCCCAATGGGAGTTATGACTGTTTCTAAGAAGAGAACTCAGCCCTATCCATGACCTCAAAATAGCTCAATTTGATCTCTTTCAATAATTTCACAAAGACAGGGAAAGTAACACATTCCTAGGGCTCAATATGAAGAGCCTATGTACAATGTGGTTTCTTACAGCTGCTCCTCTCTATACACACACAGCTGAACTGTGCTGCTGAACTGCAGTGCTTTTCTTGCTAGGACTTACCTGTGGGAACGCCTGCAGTTGTGCCGCTGCTTAGTTTACCACTAGATTTTGGTAGAAGCAAGCAAACAATGTCATCTTTTTGTTTTAAATATGTACAGAGCTTAGCCCAATGTAGCCCTAATTGGGGCCTGTAGTCATAGGACAGATCCTCAGGTGGTATAAATTAGCACAGCTCCATTTATTTCAACAGAGCTGTGCTGACTTGCACCACCTGAGGATTTGGCCCCATAAAAAACACTGTTTGGACAAATGCTATGGGGAAAATAAAACAGTGGGTACTTACTTCTTTTGTGCTTCCCTTGTGGACATAAATCCATTTTTCTTGATGGAAATCTGTTGAGACAAAGACAGATTTTCTTCACTTGTTTTATATATAACAAAAACCTAACTTTGCAGAAAGATGAAGCCCAGTTCTACTCTCACAACAGTTCTATCATGGCACTATTCCACCGACCCCTGTGGTGTTGCTTCCGATTTACATCGGCGTAAGACAGATCAGAATCAGACCATCAATGAATTGCTTTGTTTCCATATTCGTTTATCTAAGGCAACAGCCAGGATCCTAGAAAAGGTTTGTGTTTCAGTGACACAGTCCAAGACTGTAGATATTTAATCTATATGCTGTGAACATACTACAGCCCCTTGTTTTCTTCGCTCTCTGACAATAAGCGTGGCTGACAGCCAGAGTTTGTTATTATTGATTTCATTAATTACTCATTACCTCAGCTACAGAGTTTGGATTAACGTGTCATAAGACACTAAACTAATAGTCACTATAGTGTTTATAACAGCGAGTGCTAGAGTTAGAATTATATAGGCAGTCCCATTAGAAATGGCTTTCATCACTTGCGTGATCCTTTCTAAAACAGAAAACAAAAATCTCATTGGGGCCTGAAACATTCCATGTTTTGTGGGAGGTCCCTTCCCAAAAGCTTCCTCTTCAGCCCTCTGAATAAGAGGAGTTATAAACACCTTTCCTCTCCTCCCTAGTGTGACACCACCGCCTTCCCCCCAAAACACACATCATGCTGTTGTATTGTTAACCGAACCTTGCAGAAAGATATCTCCAGGTATACAATAGCCGATCCAAGAGATAGGAACCCATGCAGCCCTCTCCCATCCCATTCACCACACTGAGCTAGGACATTCAGTATATTACACAGTGGCCATTTATCAACTAACATTATTAGAGATGAAAAATTCCCCCACATCCCCCCACTCCCAGAAACACACACTTGATTTCCACAGAGAGGAAACTGAATGCCAAGATATATGGAAACAAAAGTTACACATGTACACGAGTGCAGAGCCTGAATCACTCCATTTAAGTCAGTACCTACAGGCATACCTGGACAAAGGCTGTCACAGTAACAACTTGTTCACACTGCACATTTAACTACAATCATATAAAGGACTAAAGTCTCACATCAGCTGTTGACAAGATCCTGGAGGTTGCATACTGAGCCAATAATACAGTGAGAATCATAACCTATTTCACTTCCTCTCTGTATATGTTGATGTCTGTAACCTTCACATGCATTAAATTTAGGTATCAATCCTGCAATCAGATCCACACACCCTTGTGTCTGTGCAGAATACCATGGATCCAGCCACATGAAGCCAATTATGCATATAACAGAGTTCAAACCGTCCTCTATTGAGAGCAAGTCTGAATCCTCGATTTTATTTTGCATGCATTTTGTGTAGCAGAGGTAGGATCAGAATTCACACTCAGGCTTGGAACCTCCATTAACATAAATGGGTTTTACGTGCATATCTGGAAAAGAGAATGAATTCAATCTGTTGTGCACAAGGAAGTCCATAGGAGGAAAAAAAATGGAACTGGTTCACTTGATTGTACTATAGGAAAAAATTACTCTCCCTCTGCCAAATACAAATGACAAAAATTTGAACACAACACGTACAAACACTTTGAGAAGGGATTCATAACACAGACATATATGCTCATATTAAAATGTATCCAAGTTCTCTACTTAGCTCAAACATGGGTGCAGAGACTCTCAAGAGACTTCCGGGGGTGCTGCAGCACACACAAGTGTCTCATACACTTTCTGAGAGATTATATATATATATAAAAATGTGTGTGTGTTTTTTATAACCATCCTCAAGCAACTTTGGTTTTAAAAGTCCCCCATTTGCTGTCTTACACTGGATCTTTGTCTTGTTATTCAGCAGGTCCTTCTTTCTCTTCTTGGCAGCAACATCATAGTTCATGCTGTTGAAGAGATTCTCCTTGTTGTAATCCTCCTTTTTGCAGTAACTGTGAATGACACAAGGCAGAGAGTCTGTTTATTCTGTGGCCCGGGGAATTTTTTAACTGTAAGAACTATATTTTACTTTTTCCACGTACCTGGTTCAAGGAACACATGTTTGTTCGCTGTTAAACAGCTCATTCTAGTGCTGTTCTATAGAAAACTATAAGCAGTTTTAGAGTCCAATAATGAAGACCTTGTCTCATAAAACATTCAAATACCTCACACACCCAATTATTGTGCTAGATTATATACATAATTATAGTGAATAGGAGCACACCCAAAGCATGTTACACAATCAACTTCATAACCTTGTAGTAGAGCACCCTTGTCCTTCCTTTCACCTCTGCCTGCTTGTCTGACGTCATCAATTCCTATCATATGCTCTACCTAACTTAGATTGCAAGTCCTTCTGGCAGGGGTGTGCTAGGTTTTATAAGGCACAATGCACATCCATGTAGGCGTATAACCAGAGTGCTTGAAGAATTCACTATCTAGTTGTGAGTAAGAAGCTTTTCCTGCCAATTAGTGGAAGGGCTGGGGAGAAAACTAAGCTTTAATTAAAAAACAAACAAACCATAACTTTTAACTTTTATGAATACAAAGATAACACAACCCTGATTCATGTTTCAGTGGCTGTCTTCCAGAGTCTGTAGACAAGTGGGTGATATGTATGAAGGGTTGGGATCTGTGGCCAGAGTATATTTTCCCCCTTCCTGCATTTGGAAAGGCTGTGCATTTCTTTTTGTTTGAATGTATAATATCTGGTAAAGGGACCTAAAGCTCTTTCTTTTTCCTTTTAAGAGTATAATCCCAAACTCACTGAAGTCAGAGGAAAAAGACTCACTGACTTTAAGAGCTTGATCCACAGCCCAGTGATGTTTGCCTAACTCTGAATTAAGTACTGCCAAGCTGCAGAGTGAAACTGAGAAGACTCTGGTCAGTTTCATTGCTGTTGTTCAGAAACCTGTGGAGAGCAGGGAAAGGCAGCAGATCCTCCTGCTGCTAGGGAGAGCTGTGAGCAGCAGCAGCGATGGTGACACTGCACTGGACCCGTTTATATAATGGGAGGATTGCGGGTGATGGGGAGAGTAGTACAGACACACACATCCTGGTAGGAATCATGTGGCTACAGGACAGCTAGAGAAGCATCACACCAGGGGGCTCTGGAGTTGGAAATAGAAGTGAAAAAAAAGAGCGTCCTCCTTTCTAGGAGCCTGGAGGAAGAAAAGAGAAGGAGATCTGTACCGGAGGGGCCTGGTTTGAAAGTCTGGTCCTGTGTTTTCAGTTTTTATCATCACTGGCTTCAGTTACACTTATACGGGTCTGTAAAATACCTGTTTCTTGCTTTCCTCTTTCAAGAGACGGGCCAATCTCATTACACTCCTGGGGCTCAAAAAAATGCTCCAGTCTACCGCTTTGTACACTGCACTGAGAGCTTCCTGTGTGTGTGCATATGTGTGCACATAAGCAGTCCCTTTTGGTATGATGTTAAATAGTTAAGCTGTTTCCCTTCCTGCTGAGCTCACCTTTAACCTTAGCTGGGCACTTGTGTGCTGTTTATTGTTCCAGTTGTTAAATAACATTTTTAAAATATCTGATGCTAGATAAATAAAAAGGAAAAGCCCCACTAAAGAGAGAATTTTTCTCCCACCTCTCTCTGCTGCAAAACAAAGTAACTTAAAGAGATCAGCTTGCTCAAAAACAAGTGTAGACAAAGGATATATAACTAACAAAAGACAGTGTATCACAGTAATGTATGGAAGGTTAGTTATCAGCTTTTCTGCAGTGGCACTGAGAGTGTGGGGCTGTGCAGACAAATTACATGACAGATCCTTGCTCTGACATTCTGAAGTCTGGTTCTTAGTCATCTGACTAAGACTGTACAGAGTTAATGACTCCGCTCCTGAGATAGTGTCTTCCTGTAGTAAGCATGAGGAGTGTTCTGGTCTGATGCATATAAGTGGGTCCATGAGACTGAGACTAGAGCTTGAGAGAATGAAGACCTCCCACAGAGCCTGGGGACATGGAGGTATTAATGGGGTATAAGGAGGGATAACTGGTGGCTCCCCACACATCTTCACTCTCTTCTGTACCCTTCTGTTCACTCTACTTGCTCCCCACAACTCTTATCCATATGGCCCTATAGCAGCACCTCTCTGGGAGCCTACCTCTGTGTCCTCTGCTGTCTAGCTTGGCTCCCTGGCTTCCTACCTCTGTAAGGAGTGGAGCTAGTGAGTCAGGGTGGCAGCATCGGAAAATGGAAACAGCTGACGGAACTTGCAGTTCCGCTGGGTATTACCGGTGCTGCTCAATTAGGATGTTCTGAATTAGGGATATACTTCTCTAGGCACTTGGTTTTAGAAGGTTAAAAGTGGTCTATGTCAAAGACGGAGACAGGTGTGTGTGAAGTTTGGATTCTGTGGTAACTGTGGTTTAACTAGAGGAACTAAAAGAAAAGTGAGAGAATGCCAGAATAAAATGTCAAGAAGGGAGCACTTAAAGAAAATTCCTGCACAAAAGTCAAAACTTTACTAAAAACAAATTCCACAGAACATGTAATTGTCCTATGATGAATTACTGTGCCAGATTCAGAGATTAAATTCAAATAATTAAACTGTGAAAGAGAAGCATCTCAGTTCCGATTTAAAACTTAAATCTCAACAACCCTGACTGTGAATTTACTGATGATTCTATAATCTGAAACCTGTATTATATCATTACTGGCTGAGACCTTGTGCATGGGGCAGATTTACACTCATGCCAATCTACTTACTAAGGGGTTCTTGCACCTTCCTGCTAAGCATCTGGTCTGGCCTGGTGTCAGAGACAGGACACTGGACTAGATGAACCTTAAAGGGGAACTGTTGCAAACTGGATCAGACCCTTTCTTTCCAAGTGAATTTAAGAACAGCGCCAATCTAATTATTTTGCAGTTAACAACAGTTATGTCTACCAATCCAGACATTCTTCCTATTTACATATCAAGCTGATAGTTTATAATCCAACCTCTCTTTTAAAAAGCTTGTTAAAAAAAAGTACAATGAAAACCACCACTGCAAAGAGACAATGTTCCCTTTGCAATTTATAGCAAGATCATGTTTCCTTCAAGTTATCTTTAGTCATTTCCATCACAACAGTGTGTGCGAATGCATTTTATTGTTTCATCTCCAGACCAGGTCATCAGCCTACACAATCCTCGCTCTGTGCTCCTTAAAAACAAGAATTGGTCTTGCAAGAAAAGTCTGCCCAATCCCTTGTTTCAAAACCAGATGGTCATCACCCCACAGCAGCAACAAAGTCTTCCTGCCCACAACCTGTGCAACACTGTAAGCAGCTTAACTGCCTGCCTTCCAATGTTTTCTTTGAATGCAGCGTAATCAAGCTACTCAGCCATGAAGAATATTATTTATGATCTGTGAAGGATTAATGGCTTCAGGGGTATCATATTTCTTAAGCTCAGGAACTGGGAAGCCTTAGGAAGTATTTACTTCTGGAAAAATGGGGGAGGGGGGAAGCAGTTCCCTGGAACTTCTCCAGGGGCAGTTTGGCAGTGGTTCAGAAGACTTTCAGTGACACTTGTTAAGGGCACAATCCTGCACTACTGAAGTAAATGGTAGTTTTGACATAGTCCTCAATGAACCAAGATCAGGGCTTACTTGTTGATGCTGCCATGTATATTTCTAAATCACAGCACATCAAAAAAATGTGATCAACCCCACTCTCAGACATAAGTTACTGTTCACTCTCTCATAGGAAGGCAGAACTGCACACACTTAGATGGGGCCAGCGAGAAGTGGAGTAGCTCTCTAGTGCCCATATACTTACTGGGCCAAGTCCTGCAGCTGGTGAACACAAGCACCTCCCAATGGAAAGTGCACACATTTAAGTAGCTGGAGAATCAGGCCCACTGTGTTTAGCCAGAGTCAGAGTCTTACTAATCCCTCTCTTTAACAGAAGCTGCATCTTTGTTTACATGCTTATTTTACTGGAACACAGATACGTCAGCAGACCAGATGACTCACTGGTGCTCCACAGAATGGCACCACATAATCCAAAATTGGCTACAATAGAGGTCTTAAAATTCCAGGCCCAGGTCTATGCTGTCAAGGCGGTCAGGCTTTAAAGCCCTGGGATAAAATTTTCAGCTAGTAAATATTCTTTATCCAATTTCAGCACTGACATGAGCAGGTACAATTCCAGTCAATGTGAATTACGTAAGCAGTGAATTTGGCTGTAGAGTATCAATCTTTCATTTAAATCCATGGATGCCTGATTTGGTAGCTAAAGGAAAGGACCAAGACCCAAGCAGATCTTGGGTTCTAGAGTGGCATGAGCCACTGACTGACCACATGACCCTCAAATGACATTAGACCTTGATTATTCAACCAGGAGAGGACATCACGGACAGTGAGATGCTGTATATGAGCCAACCCTTCCAGGATAAATAAGCTCCAGATGTTTCAGTGCTTCACTATCTTTACATGCTTTTGCTTGATGTTATCGATGGTAACGAGTTTAACTTCCCCACTCAGACAGACCACAAAAATCACTAGTGCCAAAGGTTGCAAACATCAGAAGCTAGGAAGATCATGAAGTATTAAAGTGGGGAGCCCAACGTCCCCCCCGCAATTTAGAAGAAAAATGGCCATTAAACAGATTAAGAAGTGGGTAGAGATCCTAACCCTTCAATAGCTTTACATTTCTGGCTGTAAAATAAACACATGTATCTTACTTTTAGAGTTAAGAGTGACTAGACATCTTCATGCATCCGAGCATCTAATGAACAAAAAGCAGATCTGTTTAATGGCCCATGTTGAAGTATATGCAGAAGCAATAAACCAGGGGAGAGGATCATAACAAGCCTATTACAAAAAAACAAAGAACCTGCACATTGTTTAATTTCAGTTTTTAAATAGGGCCATGCTCTGAAATGACAGAAGCCACTCAAATTAGTACAGTTGCTTGTAACTCAATTACTGTGGGACAAGTGCTCCAAATTGGTCTCTGTATTCATAGTTGCCACAGTGCCTACTACAGAATAAAGGATCCTATAACTAATCCTCAGATTAAATAACTAGCTTTTTTTTTTTGTGGAGAGCAGAGATAAAGGGGTGATGCCTTACAAACAATAAGCAGAGGAGGGCTCCAGCAGTTCAAAGCTTCAAAAACAACCACATCTTCTGCTAGTTTTCCTTGTAGGCTAATACAGTGCACTCATCCAAAAATATTTCAAAGGCTCTACTAAATTGGGAGACTGGCTCTCACAGTGAAGCCATCTTAGACCATCTGACAGCTCATTGCCAACTTTAACCAGACATAATGGAAGGCAGGCTTTTGCCAGACCCAGTTCCTGCGCCTCAGCCAAATGTGGAGTAATTTAGATCCCCCTCTCCAGAGAGCTCTCCCTGCTGGCCAAAGGAGATGTTTAGCCTAAACTCACAACAAAAAACAACCAACCAACCACCCATCTGCAGTCTGGCTTTTCCAAAACTCTCCAGCTCTGACTGGGAACGTTGCAGTGAACTCAGAGGTCTGACAAGATACGACTGACTTCAGCAGCTTTCTAAAAACAGCGCTGCTTATTAAACACACACATTTAAGTTTTACCGAAACTACAGTTAACACGCAGAAAATAAAATACAAAGCAGCAGGATGAGTTTTCGTCTGGGAATTTGCTGACGTTTCGTCTCCCAAACCTTAGCCCGTTTGGAAAAAAAGCAGAACTCACACACACACACACCACACATCTGGAGCGAGGAAGCTTTCGGACACATCGGGCCGTTCCCTACCCATGCAGCCCAGCTGCTCCTTTCCCCCCTGCTTCTCTCCTTTTCAGTACGGCAGGGCTTTAGCTCTGATAATGAGCTTCCTTCTCCTAATGACGCACACAAACAGAAACAAAGGCACTGCGCGCACGCACACAACGGGCAACTTGGCACCTAGGGCAAAATAGGCTTAAAAACTCCACAAACAATCGTTGTAGAGTGGGACATCGCAATAATTGCAAAGACCGCACCCCCCCCAAATAATCCTCCCATCCACCATAATGCAATAACCCCCCCCCCACTCAACAGCAGAGTTTCCAACCCCTCCTCCGCCGAGTGCAACATCGTTGTGCCACGCACCTGTTTATATCACTGACATAGCCGCTGTGTCTCTCCTCCAGGAACCTGGTCCAGCCATCCGCAGTCTTCACCCAGTTCTGCCCCGGGGACCTCCAGTCCTGCCCTAGAAAAGGCATCGCGGCGCGGGGAGCTCTACCAAGGCGCTTTCCCGGTCCCTACGGAGCCTGGAAGGGGCGTGCCGGGGAGGGGGGTCCCCAGCTGCGTGGCTAGGAAGGGGGGGGTGGGATTTTGTACGACCGTCGCTCCGAGCCGTGTCCGTGTCCTCGCAGCGGTCGCGGCTGTATTTATCCGAGGGCTCTTTGTTGCCGGAAGAGCGGCGTTAGCCCGGCCCCTAGATCAGGGGGGAGACACGTGGCTTTGTTTATTGCTCGTGACTCTCTTCTTCGGCTCCTCCCGCTGGTTGCACAATCCATCCCCAGTGGAAACTTCAGACCCGGCCTCTGTGCTCGCTGGGCTGCCAAGTGTCCCTGCCTTTGCCGAGAGCGAGTGCGAATAACAAGAAGAAAAATCAATGTCTGTCAATAAACATCCCGTCTAATTCCAGCCGTTCTCCCTTCTTCTTCTGCAAGGCTTTGCGGTCTGTATTCCCCACGGCGGGCAGACAGATCCATAGATAAACTGATGGGACGGATGGATTCGCTGCGGAGATGCAGAGCAACAGGGAGCTAAATAGATTGATTGGATAGACAGCTATGGGATTAGATACCTGTGGAAGAAAGCTACAGAGACCGGCAGAGTGGATGGATTTGGGGGATAGATAATATATTAGACCAGGGGTAGGCAACCTATGGCACGTGTGCCGAAGTCGGCACACAAGCTGATTTTCAGTGGCACTCACCCTGTCTAGGTCCTGGCCATCGGTCGGGGGGGAGGGGCTCTGCGTTTTAATTTAATTTTAAATGAAGCTTCTTAAACCTTTTAAAAACCTTATTTACTTTACATACAACAATAGTTTAGTAATATATTATAGACTTAGAGAACGAGACCTTCTAAAAACGTTAAACTGTATTACTGGCACATGAAACCTTAAATTACAGTGAATAAATGAAGATTGGGCACACCACTTCTGAAAGGTTGCCGACCCCTGTATTGGATGGTGGGAGGATGGCATAATAATTTAGAATAAATTTTCCAGTCCTCCAAGGTGGATTTTCAGAGGGTGCCAGTAATTTGGGTATGTCATCTATATTAATGAACTTTTGATTTGGTAGCTGACCTGGTTGTTTCTCTAGAACTTAACCTCTATGATCACAAACAGAACTTGAACACATTAAAAAAAAAAAGTCCTGTCAGGGGAGTTTATTTTATAGAGATAATGATTTGTTTGAATGTTGGTTAAAAAACAAGCACCCCAAACAGAGGATGAATCCTTGAAATCAGTGAAAATAAATACATTAGCGAATGAATTTAATTAAACAACAGTGGATTTGAAATAATTTTCTAGCTGCTATTTGTTGATCTTCAAAAAGATGTACTCCTGGCATTTCCTGGTTGTGTGTGTGTTTGTTTTGAAACTCTGCCAGTAAAAGAATCTGAAGTGTCAATAGAAAAAAAAATTGTGAATAACTGTCCTTGCATTGTTGTTTGTCAGGTGTTCCATGTTTCTGGGTAGGCTGGGAACAGCTGCTGTTGTATATTAAACTGTACCAAGCAGGCAAGTGCTCTGATTCGCTGATGAATGGTTTCACTCCACTTCAGTGCTCTGTGGTAAATAAATAAATAAAGGAGCAAGGCTGCTTGTATAAGTGTGTGAGAGAGATAAACACCCCCACAGTGGCTTAGCTGTCATAATCCAAGTCACACTGTCAACCTTTCCTGAGGGGGGCTAAACTATCTGCTGACTTGTGGGATTGCAACAACTGACACTTGCTAGAGAAGTTGTTCTGTGTTCTCTCTCTCTCTCAACACACACAGGTTACACAAGAAATGTTTGCAAGTGAGGAAGCTGGACTGCTGAAGTTAAGAAAAAAATCAAACCTTGAATACCAGCTAGTTTGAGCAACTCATTTAAAACTCCAGGCACCAACTGTAAGTCTGCACTGAACCCAGGCCCATTGAGAGAGATTTGGGGCCCCTCCCGTTTCACTGTATTTACACAGATGTTGCAGACCCTGCGCTCAGGGCCCTCTCTTTCCCCACTCTTGTCAGCCATGCTTGTAGCTTTGCTTCTGCAGCCCAAGAATAAATCCTGGGGCCTTGCAAGAGACTCAGTTGTATGTGGCGGAATGATGGTCTTGCTGCTAAGGCAGTAGCCTAGCTCTTGGAGAATAGGAGGGGGGTGTCAATTGCTGGCTCTGCTACAGACTTCCTGCATGACCTTGGATGATTTCCTTAATCTCTCTGCCTCTGTCCCCATCTGGAAAATCCTTTGTCAGCCTGTTCTATTTGGATTGGAAGTGTACCAAGGCTGAGATTGCTTTGCTATGTGTTTGTGCAAGGGGAGTACTGTAATAGTAGTTATAACAACATGATGCCCCAGAAATGGGGCGGGGGGAAGGGGTCTTGGGGCTTCAGCCCTGTGCGGCACACCAGCCACGGCTCGGAGCTTCAGCAGGAGTGGGCTGACGCCCTACCCTCCAGCTCCCTGCAGCTGTGCCCTGGCTCTTGAACTTCTGAAGATTGTCATATGTGGCTCGGAGGGCCAGTAAGTTTGGCCATCCCTGGTCTAGATAATACTTAGTCCTGCCATGAATGCAGGGGACTTAACTAGATGACCTCTCAAGGTCCCTTCCAGTCCTATGATTCTATGTTGTGTGGATTGTGTGCGTGCAGGATAACAAGTGAGATGTGATGCTTAGAGCCCCCTCATAATAATTTGTTGGCAAAGTACATTTTTAATCATGAAAATGTTTATCAGCCATTCTATGTTACAAATAAATCTAGTGCAACAGAAATCAACCTTGAGACCTGCCAGTTTGTGTGTTTTCAATTACTTGCCTTTGGAGAATGAGGAACTACATATATTACAATGAATACAACACTTGTAAGGGCCAAGGGGGTGATTAACACTGCAATGATTTGCAGATGACCTTAAATCTACTCCAGGGTAAGGCCATCTTCTAACGGTGTTAAATTTAATTTAGGTGTAGTTGAACAAAGACTGCCAGCTGTATGTTATTTTGGTGTCACTGGCTGCAGTGCCCATCCAAGTAAGTTAAATCGGTCAGCCATATGTCGCTGAAAATATGTTCATCCTCTTAATGAGAATCATTTGGCAACTGTTACATGCAAGTCTGATCTGTGCTCTAGAATGCGATAGAGACAGAAACTAATATATACTACAAGATCCATTCCATTCTCATGTCAATTATTTTGCATTTAGATATGAATTTTGAGGCTCAGGCTCATATGTAATGCATTTTTAAATGACTCTGAAAAGATTTAACATTTAGGGATAGGAGTTAAATACAAAGATATTTTAATTAATTAAAAGGAAACAACAAATGTGTGATAGTTAATCGTTTTCCACCAGTGGTGCATGAGCTGTGATCAGATAATATGCTGGCTGATTTAAGATATAGTATCAGCATAAGAAATCTATTATAACTACATTGATTAAAATGAGAAACGTCGTGTGCCAAGTGCTTCTGAGTTCTAGATATGGCATGCCAGGAGAACTGCTGTATTATCAGAACTGTTCCTGTCCCTGAGAATAGCTGGTCCACCAGAACTTAAAACATAAGCTTATTATAATATTGTTTTGATTAGAAAAAAATGTAAAATCCAGCCCTCAATCTATCTGCATAAGTGAACTCATGGCTTGCACTGTGCTACACACCATAGCCATTCAGAACTTAGTGGTAACAGTGTGGCTAGAAGTCAGAGCCACTGGCTCCAAAAGCATGATCCCTTCCATTGAAGCCAAAACAGAACTATTCACAGCTAAGAAGCTCTGATTCCATCCAAGTGAGGGCAATGGTACACACCCATGCTGGCCAGTTTGCATGCTGGTCTAGCTGAAATTTGGTGGAAAAAAGTGTGTGCGTGTCTGCAGGATTGGTGCCTAAATGTATATTTTCTTTTATTAAACATTGTCACTTTTTGGCCTTCAAATACAATAGCTATTGAAAGTGCAGGGCTCTGCTTCTCTGTCTGGATGTTGATGTGCAAAGGTAAAAAAAACAAAACAAAACAAATCTGAGCAAAGGAGAGACAGGTACAGTTTACCAAATGAGCTATGCAAAAGTATTGTTTTTAGTGACAAAATTTACATAGGTGTAATGCATACAGATCCCATTGCTGTTAATGGGGACTGAACCTAGGACCTTCAACATCAAAAGAAGGTATGATTGCTTGAACTGAATAGTAACTGCCTAAGCTAGCATTACATAATAACCTTTTATTTTTGTTGGGGTTGTCTGCCAGAAGGAGATGTGATCACAGAGACTATGCCAGTGTACCACACCTGTATCCAATGCGCTGGTGGGTGCATTTTAAACAAATCAAAATACATACAATAAATGGTATCTTGTACCTTGCTGAAAAGAGCATAAGCAAGGACTTGACTGTCTCATATTCTAATGCACACCTGTCACACATACGTCTGTATTGTGCGTATTTGAGAGCTGTATCTATTATGGAGTGAATCATGCTTAATGGGGCTATGATGTAGAGCTGTAGCAACAAGTTTTTCTGCAGAGGGATCATAGCCTGCAAATGGAGATGTGCAATGAGTGAGATTTCCTCATTTTGTCACATGGGTAAATTGACATACCTGTTAGCTCTCTGCAAATGCTGATGACATAGCTACCAAGTCATCTCAGGTGCTATGGCTGGGTTTGAGCTTTCAAGTGGAGTGTAAATTTTGGGACCTTATTATTAGAATCGAGGAGATCAGAGGGGCCTGTATTCACATATCATATTATTGAGAAGCCTAGGAATTCCATCTCCCTGTATTGTAATGAACAGGGTAGTGTGTAGTGCCCTCTTCTGGATGGACTCAGAACTTCTTAACTTTATGTCATAGGCCCTATAGTGCTAACATCCAAAGCTGATCCCCTCTTAGCTCATCTTGTAGGAGTCTGCACTTCTGGAGGAAGAGGAATTTAGCCCCGTTATTGCCATAAAATCCATATATCCATGGTAACAATCTGGAAGCTGGTATTCCATGAATCCCCGGCAATCAAGGATGAGCGATATCTAACTAGTGAGTGTGTGAACTAGTCAGTGTGGGGTATCCCACAGCCCACAACCAGACAGAATGAGAGCTGGACAACTGTGGGCAGATCTACTCTAGCTTCTGTGGTCAGGGCCCATGTTTTTGGAACTGGTGGCTCTGAATTCTAGCTCTGCTGTTGCCCTTAATTACTGAGTGGCCGTGGAATGCAATGTAGTGACAGCCATGAAGTGCTAGGTGGCCACAGGTTGTTTTCCTTCTGGTAGCAGTACAGTATTTCTACCACCGCGACTGTTTAGAACTATGCGTTCTAGTGATATGTTAGTTTTTACCTGTGTATGTGAGAAGCCATGAAGTCTCTACACAGTTTTATGCTACAATATCCATATCTTCTGACTGGCAATGAACATCTGAAATCTCTAACAGTGAAAGTCACCCGTGAAGAATGCGTGTAACATCAATGCATTAGTTAACAAATAATAATAGGTCGCACTACTTTATAGCAATGCTATATACGGCTGCCAGTCATGACACATCAGCATCCCCAATGCCCAGTATAATAATGGAGAGATATTTAAGTGATAAATACCTTGATATGTTGTACATGTCTCAGTCAAAGATGCATTTCTAGTGTGTGGATAATGCCAAGTGCATCTTGACTCTTTCATATCAAAATGTGAGAGAGCTCTTTGCAAGAAGCCCTCCTGCAACTATAAACCTGAATGGTGACCCAATAGGGGGAAAAAAGTAGGGCCCTTCACCATCTAGCTATCGTGTTGGATCCACTGGTGCCTCTCAAGTGAAGGTAGTTGTCAATTTTACAAAGCTCTTATCTATGTCACAAGTTTAGGCTGTCCCAGCTGTGCTCCATCATTGGGTTATGAGGGATCTGGAATGCCTACAGCACTTTTGTGGAACTGTGCGATCTGCTGTGCCACTACCTTGACCCTTAGACGTGGACACGCCCAGCCTTTCCTGAAAATGAATCATTTATCGCTTGGGAGAGATCTTCCCAGAAGGACAAGACCGAGGTAACCTCATGCCCCAGTCATCCATACTGGAGCAACTGAGTCAGTTAATGATGATAGTGCAGAGGCACATGGGGAAATCCATCCTTTCCCCATTCACACGGGATCATGTGCGGTGTGCAAAGAAGGGTTTCTATCTGGTGGAGCAGCATGGGACTGGGAGCCAGGGGCTCTTGTCCTGAATTCTGGCATGGGCGTTCTCACTGATTCACTGTGTTGCCTGGGCCCAATTACTGCACTTCATTGTATTCTTGTCTTCTTATCTGTAAATATGAGGATAACCCCATTTATTCACCTCCCGGGATGTTGTGCTGATTCATGAGTTAATGTTTGCAGAGCACTTTGAGAAGGCCTACTGCTTGGTAAATGCAAATTATGATTACTGGTGGCTAGTTTTCCCCAGTGTTCTGGAGACTATCATCCCTCCTCCTGCAGCTGCTGGCTCCTCCTGTGGGAAATGGGGCCACCAACAGCTACCTCCTTCTGACATCCTCTCCCTGAGGGAGGAGAAAGCTCCTGACACCTCTCTTGGCCTGTCCCTCCCACAGCAGAAGTTGCTGTCTCTGCTAGTGATCCTAGCAGCTGTTGTGGCCAACACTTGAACAACAGAACAAGCCCCTCCTCTCTCATCTACATATCAACTACCTCCTTGAACCATCCCCCCTGAGAACCACTCAGCATCCAAATCCCCACTCCAAGGTGTGAATTTAAACTGGAAAACCCCTTATTCTAGACCTGGTCTAGAAAATTTTATTATCGTAGCTATGTTAGTTAGGACTAGGAGTGTTTTAAAAAAAATCACTCCCCTAACTGAGATAGCTGTGCCAGCAAGAGCCACAATGTAAATGCATGTGTCTGATGAAGTGGGTATTTACCTATGAAAGCTTATGCTCCAATACATTTGTTAGTCAGAAGGGGCCATAGGACTCTGTTGCTTTTTACAGATCCGGACTAACATGGCTACTCCTCTGATACTTGAATGTAAATGCAGGTACACTGGCAAAAAAGTCCCTTTGCTGGTACATCTGATTCCACATGGGGAACTGATTTCAGCTATCTGAGCAAAAACATTTGTTTGCCAGTGTACACTCTGTCTCTGCCTGGAAGGTTTTGCAGTATAGCTACACAGGCAAACCCCTTCTAATGTAGAAAGGGCCCAAGACACGTTTTTTTTAAACAGTTTAGCTTATGTTGCTTGGGAAGAGATTTAATCTAAAGCAATTCCCCCCCCCCAAAAAAACAAAAAAACAAAAAAAACCCACCAAAAAACAAACCAGAAACATACCTATTCTTATACCTGAATAAGAATGTCCACACAAACGGTTATACTGGTATAAATACATCTGAAGAACTACGTTAGAATAACTGGTAAAACTTTCCCATATAAACAAGGCCCAAGTGTCATCCACACACCTTCTGGGTGTGGTGTTCTAGCCCATCTAGTGGCACTGAGACCACTTACAGAGAGAGAGATTAATGAGTCTGCTCTACAGCCTTAGCTAAGAAGCAGTTGGCTTTTAGCTTATGCAATAGAGGCTCATGCACTAAGCTCCCGAGGCCCCAGGTTTGATTCCAAGGACCGGAGTCTTGTGTTACATAAGCACCTAGGCAATTACATTCACTCAACCTGAAACATGTCCCTATAAGGTGTTCTTTAGTCCCCCACCCTCAAATCACCTCCATCTCCACTGACCCATTCCTCACTAGCGCAGTGTTGCTCACATTGGCATATAATGGCTGCTGCTTTCTAGCTCAGCAGTGACTGCATTTTACTGGTGGATGTAGTGATCCCTATATACCCAGCCAGTAAGTCTCTTAGGGATCCTATGGCATGAGAGGAGCTACATAAATATCACTAGATACTATCTCTGATCATAGACTTCCGAGAGATTTTACTGGAATTGCCTGTCAATAAAGTGTTCATAATCTGGATATTTTTATACCAGATAACAATAATACACTTAGCACTTCATATCATACTTTTCATCTTCAAAGTATTCACAAACATTAATTAGTCCCCACTCCAGGCGGGTGTGTAAGTATCATTATCCTCACTCTGTGGACAGAAAGATTAAATGATTATTCCAAGGCCTCTCAAAGGGTGAGTCAGTGTTAGAACTGGGATTAAAGCACAGGAGCGTCTGGCTGCCTGTCCTGTGCCCACATGTACTCAGCAAATAAGTAGTCGGAATCCTCATGTGACCCAGGGTCACAGTCAGCTTAGTGGTTGAAATCTTTCAAAGAAGATTTTGTGCTAGCAGGCCGGCAGAGTGGAACTGCTGGAATATTAGTCACTTTTAAAAATACGTGCTAGTGGTATTGCTGGCGTGGGGTGCCAGGGCCTCCTCTGTCAGCTTGCTCTCAGTCTCTCTCCAGTTCAAGGCTTCCAATTAGAAAATTAGTTAAGGACAGTATTTTCAAAGGGAGTTAGGCTCTGAGGCACAGATCCACAAAGGCATTTAGGTACCTAACTTTCATTGGTTAGAGGATCTGGGCCCTAGCTCCCAGTTAATTTCAATAGGATTTGGGTACTTACCTCTTTGCCCCCTTTGAAACTCCTAGCCTAAGCTCTTAAATGGCTCATTTAGATCCTGCAAGGCATAAAGATACTATGGAGGTTGTTCATAACTCTGAAATGTTTGTAACTGAACAAAACGTTCTGGTTGTTCTTGCAAAGGTTTACAACTGAACACTGATGTAATACAGCTTTGAAACTACTACGGTGAAGAAAAATGCTACTTTTAACCCTCTTAACTTACATGAAACAAGCACAGAACAGCTTCTGTGTCAAATCTTTTTTAAAAAAACTTTTTTTTTAGTAGTATACATTTTACACAGCGCTGTGCTGTATTTATTTTATCCCCTCTTCCCTATCTCTGCTGCTGCCAGATTGTGTACTTCCGGTTCCAAATGAGGTGTGTGATTGACTGGTTAGTTTGTAACTCTGGTGCTCATAACTCTGAGGGTTCTATTGTAGTAAATCACTAATGATTCAGGCTACAGCAGGAAACTGGGCTCTAAGTCTATCTCAGGCATACACTCACCTTTTGACCTTGGGCAAGTTACTTGATCTCCTTCTGCTACAGGCAACGCAGAAGTGAAATGAGAGAAGGTAAAAGTAGAAACTCTGTGGAAATTGGATCGCGTAGAACAATGTTTCTCAATGACCAGTCCGTGAACCGGCGCTGAGATCTCTCTGACACAGTTTAGGAAGGCAGCAAGCCGGCCCCTGGTATAAAAAATATTGAGAAACACTGGTGTAGAAGATGAAATATTCCTGGGTAAATATTTTCAAATCAGTTTGGGTGTAAAGGTTAAAATAAGGTTTACTTTTTGTTTAAAATGAACCAATGACATATCCCCTTCATAAATACCTCAGAGAACCCCAGACCACATCTCCCAACACGAACAACCAGGTTGAAACAAAAATACTGACGACCTTAGTTGTAGAGAAAAATAGTTACACTCCTAATATATTGCCAGCTCACTGCGTATAAAGGATGTTGGAGAAGCTCCTTGTCTTTAGGCCCATTTCAGCATATGCTGTTTGCAGCTGACAGGTTCATGTACCCCTCCTGTGTGTGCTGTAGGCAGCTTTAAAGGAGAAAGTAGGCTAGGAACAAATGTCATGTAAATAGGTGGAGAGGTGCAGACTGCGTGTCTGGTGCATATTGTAGAAGGAATTAGAAGAGAACCCAGGAACGGTTTGCTCTTTATGCTAAATTCTCATACATCATTGCAGATGGCTCACTCAAGGATTTAGTTTCATAGAAAATGTACATTTTCCACATTAACTGTTAAAGGATATCTCCCCCTCCTTTTCGTTGGGTTCAGCGGAGGATTTTGGAAAACATGGTAACAGCCAGACAGCAATTCCACATTCAGTTTAACCACTTGTAAAATCAAAAGTTTAGTGCTACTGTAAGTAACTCAGCAGTCAGATTATTGCCCCTGATATCAAGGGCAAAACTCCCACAGACTTCAATGAGAGCAGGATTGGGCTCTACTGGATACATTGGCTTTAGGGTATAGCTATACTACTCACTGGATTGGCGGGCAGCGATCGAACGCTCTCCCATTGACTCCTGTACTCCACCGGCACGAGAGACGCAGGCAGAGTCGACGGGGGAGCAGCAGTAATCAACTTACTGCAGCAAGGACACTGTGGTAAGTTGATCTAAATACATCAACTTCAGCTATGTTATTCATGTAGCTGAAGTTGCCTAACTTAGGCCTGGTCTACATTACGCATTTAAACTGATTTAATGCTGCACCCGTCCACACAACGAAGCCCTTTATATCGATATAAAGGGCTCTTTAAATCGGTTTCTGTACTCCTCCCTGACGAGAGGAGTAGCGCTGAAATTGGTATTACCATATCAGATTAGGGTTAGTGTGGCTGCAAATCGAGATATGCCTCCGGGGCATCCCACAGTGCACCTTGTGACCACTTGGACAGCAATCTGAACTCGGATGTACTGGCTAGTAGACAGGAAAGCCCGCGAACTTTTGAATTTCATTCCTGTTGGCCCCAGCGTGGAGCTCTGTCAGCGATGCAGTCCCCAATCAAAAGAGCTCCAGCATGGACCATGCGGGAGATACTGATCTGTCCGCTGTATGGGGAGACAAATCTTGTTCTATCAGAGCTCCATTACAGAGACGAAATACCAAAGCATTTGAAAAAATCTCCAGGCTAGTACAGAGTCCGCAGCACATGCGTGACAAGCATAACGGAAAGCCAAAGAATCAAATGGATGCTCATGAGGGAGGGAGGGGGTACTGAGGACTCCAGCTATCCCACAAGCCCCAGCAGTTCTCCGAAAAGTATTTACATTCTTGGCTGAGCTCCCAATGCCGTAGGGTCTAACACATTGTCGGGTGGTTCAGGTATAGCCGTTAATTTACCCCCCTCCCCCCATGAAAGAAAGGGAAAATCGTTTCTTGACTTTTTTCAAGTCACCCTATCCTCTACTGCATTACTGCTGGTAGACGCGAGCAGCGGCAGTTGATAAGCAGTATCCTCTCCATCCCCTCCCCGATGGAGACAGCTACATATGATGCTATCCTCATCATCATCAGCCATGAGTGCTCCTGGTGCTCGGTGAGGTAGCCAGGGGTGCTGGGTTAAATTAGGATGAACTCACCGTTCTTCCCGTAGATGTACAGACAGCTAGGGTAAACTGTCTTCATCATAGCACTGGAGGCTGAGCTCATCTTATGTCTAAAGAAAAGTATTCTCTACTCCACTGTAAATAGCACGGGCATGCTGGTCTCTCCCCCACACGTTTTAATGTCTGCCTGGATATCATAAGCAGCTGGAGTGCCCTCCCATCTTATATCTCCACTACAAGCGTGTTTATCTTATCCTCATCCTTTATTCGTCATCACACAAATGGGGGACACTGCACGCTTACCCAGTAGGTTGGGGAGGAGGGAGCACGGGTGGTGTGAGGGCACCCCTAGAATGGCATGTAGTCATCATTGTCTGGGATTGACCTGGGCAGCTGTGCTTTTGTTCTTTAGTACCTTGCCCTTCTAGAGGAGTGACTCTATTTTTTAGGAAACCATAAAGAAGAGATAACAGGGGAGGTCATTCCCCCTTTTTGTCTTTGCACTCCAAACTGACCTCAGCCAGGGGCCCCATGCAACAGCAGATGGTACGGATGACTGATAACTGTATCTATGTCATTTACATGGCATGGCAGACGGTACGACACTGATACCATTCTGCTCAGGCTTGCAAAGGCCAAACAAATGCTGCTGTGTAGGCTGCAGTTACGCTCTGTTTAAACATCAGTGACATACGTGCAGTTAAACAATGTGGATGATCATGGTTGCCGTCTTATAGTACTTGCCAGGGCAATCAGTGAAAGGCACGAAATGTTGTCTGCCGCTGCTTTACGGAAGGAAGGGAAATGAGTGACACTTTTACCCAGAATATCACGCGACACGTTTTGCAGTCATTGCATTGGGTCTCACCCAGATTCAGTGGGTGGGAGCTGCGGATATGCATAGTCGGTTAAGCTACCACAGTTAACACCCAGATTGAACGCTAGCCTCAGACCATGGACGCACACCACCAAATTAATGTGCTTAGTGTGGCCGTGTGCACTTGACTTTATACAATCTGTTTTACAAAACCGATTTATGTAAAATCGGAATAATCCTGTAGTGTAGACGTACCCTTAGATCGATGACCTCCCCTCTCCCACAGTGCAGACTAGGCCTTATTAAAGCGTGGGTCTGGAAACTAATCTGTTCCTGATTCTGCTGATTACTTGATACATGGCACTGAACAAGCTATTTAGGCCAAAATGGTCTAAGTAGGGTGCCTAACCCCCATCCCCATGCATCCAAATGTATGGAATTCAGTGGGTGCTATGGGTCCTCAGCACCTTTGAAAATCCAGATACTCATTGGGTTTCCTAAGTAAGTATGAAGGTGCCAAACTTTAGGTTCCCACATTTGAAAATGCTGGCCTGGCCCTCAACTTCTCTGTGCCTTAATCTTCCTGTTTCTAAAATGGGTATAACACATGCTTTCCTCTCACGGTGAGGGTTGGAGGCATCATTCATTAATATTTGTGTTGCACTTTGAGGTCCATGGAAGAAAGGTACCATAGACTAAGGAGGTACTTATTATAGAATAAGTAGAGTATATTATGGATTCAATGCAATACATTTTCTCTGTGGGAAATGAAGAATACAGACTCAGGTAGCAGAGTGTGAAATTTCTACCTTCAGGTCTCTCCACTCCCCACCTACTGGAAGAAATCAGCTGTGTGAATCAGCCTATGTGGTGAAAAACTGTTACATTGTAGAGAAGTCTCCCAAATTGTGGGTTGTGATCCCCAGAGGGGTCATGGAAGGTGCCCTCTGGCTTATGGAATGTGCATACTTAAAATTCCCAAAGACATTCTCCTCCTCATCTTCTAAGCAACATGTCTTCCTCTGAGCACCTGTGCTCATCAGTAACCAAGTACAACACCAACCCACTGTTTCATAGTCTCTACAGGGAAAAATAACTTCTCACGCATCAGTCAAAGGTAGATCCACAGTAATGCTATAAGCGTATCAGATCACAAGGAAGCAGGTTTAGAATTTACTTATTGATTTGATTTGTTCATAACACATTTCCTTAGACATTCCTCTTTGTATATTAGATCTTTATAGAGTGATAGTCAACTCATTGCCACTTTCTTACAATAGATCTTATTTTCTCATTGCCTAAGGAAGCAGCAGCAGATCATGCATAAAAGCCAAGGTTATGATCTCTTGTGGTCAGTAAAGCTCTCGTGGTACTTTTCCACAAGAGCAGTGATGTTAACTTTGGCATCTGAGGCAATTTCCAACATGGGTCATTATATTTGGCTTACCTAAAAATTATCCCTGTGCTCTGTTGGATCCAGTAATCATCACTTCCTGTCTGGAAGGGTTGTTCAGGGTTGCTGTGTGTTATTCAATCATTGAATTCCCTGAGTGGCTGCATTTTGCTGGTGGACAGCAATTCATATAGTTAGTAAATCAGATTGTAAATGATTTTGGGATTATGCTGGATGTAAAATATACCATTAATGTAGGATCATTATTATTAAAGCATTCTGATTCCCACTGTTGGTAGGACACTCAACTTTTCCTAAACGCTTTTCAGCCAAATTGCATTCCTAAAGCATACATGCTTTGCTTGCATAGCTCACCGAAGCTTGGCCAGAAACAGTATTGTGGCTTCAGATGGAATATAACCCTGAATACATCTTTAATTGAGCAGAGGCTGCCATTTGGACTGAGAGGCTAGGCTCATTTCAGCAAAGAAGCAAAGCCTGGGCTGTTAGCATTGTTATAGGCCAGGTCTCGGGGTTGTTTTGCAACTATTATTTATTTGTTCTCTCTCACATCTATTACTTCAAATATTATTAGTCTTTCATTTTATTTTCTGCATGATTTAATGTACTAGCAATTACTGCATATATGATGGACTATGCATGCTTTCTGTGGAATGCAACATCAGATCTGCTAAATTGTTTGTCTATTTCACGCTCCAGTGGTTTCCCACTGAAGGCATGAGCTCTACTAATGCTAACAGGACATTCTTCTTGGTTAACATGGCAGAGGCCTGTTTTGGTGTAGCCAGGGCAATGGGTTCTCTCTCTGATGCTGCAAGTTTAAGGTTCAGCTGGTTGACTGTAGCTACAAAGAATGTTCTGTGGGAGTGAGTGTTGCCAGCCTGCACGTCCACCAATGTAATATACGCCATCATATGCCAGCAATGCCCCTCTGCTATGTACATCGGCCAAACTGGACAGTCTCTATTGAAAAGGATAAATGGACACAAATCAGATATTAGGAATGGCAATATACAAAAACCTGTAGGAGAACACTTCAACCTCCCTGGCCACACAATAGCAGACCTTAAGGTGGCCATCCTGCAGCAAAACAACTTCAGGACCAGACCTCAAAGAGAAACTGCTGAGCTTCAGTTCATCTGCAAATTTGACACCATCAGCTCAGGACTGAACAAAGATTGTGAATGGCTTGCCAACTACAGAACCAGTTTCTTCTTTCGGTTTTCACACCTCAACTGCTAGAACAGGGCCTCATCCTCCCTGATTGAACTAACCTCGTTATCTCTAGCTTGCTTGCTAGCATATATATACCTGCCCCTGGAAATTTCTACTACGTGCATCTGATGAAGTGGGTATTCACCCACGAAAGCTCATGCTCCAAAACATCTGTTAGTCTATAAGGTGCCACAGGATTCTCTGCTGCTTTTGCCAACTCTAGTGATTTTAGCACAAATCTACCAATATTTGGTGTTATTGTTAAAAATCCAGCTCCTGGAGTATGGGGTTTGGGTAGCTCAGCTTTCTGATACAAAAAAGTGCAGGTTTAAAGCCCTCATAGTTGCGAAGAAAAGCTAGAAAACATGACCTCAGCACACCCTAGAGGCTCAAAATCCAGAAGGCAAATAAACCAGAACCCCAAATGTATTATTTTTTTAAAATCTCAGGATTTTTAAGCCAATCCTATAATTTTTTAAGACCTGACTCATGATTTTTGAATTGGAGTTAGCAACACTGAGAGTCCGGCAGTATGTGGAAGATTTAGGACTTAACTTTCCTTAACTTCAAGTTTCAGGATTCCAGGGATACAGCTCTCCAGAAAACTTATTACATCCTCCCTTTCTATTTCAGG
Source organism: Chelonoidis abingdonii (assembly GCF_003597395.2). NCBI lineage: Eukaryota > Metazoa > Chordata > Testudines > Testudinidae > Chelonoidis > Chelonoidis abingdonii. The sequence continues at coordinate 280,178,679 of NC_133770.1, forward strand.
TTTTAGCAGTGATCTGACAGGTCCTGTTCTTCTAGAATTGTCATTCCAGTGCTTGAAACTCAGTCCAATTCCTTCTCATGGCTTTGAAAGTGGCTTTCCATATGTAGCCTTGACCTCAAAACCACCAAGGCATTTTTCTGGATTGAAGTCTTGGTCACCAGAGAATCCACCTTTTCATCCCAAATGAAATGGTACTTTCCTGATGAAGATTGTGGTAACTTTGAGTCTCTTTCTTCCAGTAGGTCACATACAGACCTGTGTGGGTGGTTTCTGCTTTGTCTCAGCCCTGCTAGGTCTTGCCTCAGTAATGAGGGCCATGTGGTTCAGTGAAGATAGATTTCCTCCAGCCTTGTGTGTCTTTACTTTGCTGTGTGTGGACCAGGGGTGCTGCCAGGCCCCAGCACGCCAAGCGCATGCTTGGGGCAGCAAGCCACAGGGGGCACTCTGCCAGTGCCGCAAGGGCAGCAGGCAGGCTGCCCTCGGCGGCTTGCCTGCGGAGGGTCCACTGGTCCCCGGCTTTGGAGGACCTCCCCCAGGCGTGCCTGCGGGAGGTCCGCCTAAGCTGCGGGACCAGCGGACCCTCCACAGGCAAGCCGCTGAAGGCTGCCTGCCTGCCGTGCTTGGGGCGGCAAAATGCCTAGAGCCGCCCCTAGTGTGGACAAAATCACAGTGGGCAGTCTTGTCTTTCTGACTCTCCTGTAATGATTTCCATGTATGCAATGTTCCAAATGCTATAGCAAAACATCAGTGAAAATCAGGCCTCTATCAGAGCCCATCTTGTTTGCAGTAGGAACTGCCAGAGTCAGTGATTACTGACCTCTGCCATGTCACAGGTGTGTTATCCTTTACAGCTCTGACCCAGGAGAGGCATCTGGTGCCAGCAATAAAGATCAATATCTTCCCAGAACTTCTGTGTATTGCATTGTTGTTACATGGTCTCGGTAATAAATTAATTACTGTAGAAGCGTAGAGCAAATGAAGCCTCCTGAATCCCTCATTCTGGGTCGGAACAAGGTGGTGGTTTAAGTGCTTCTGAGTTTCCCTGGAAGCAAGTGGATTTGCAAAGAAACTGGAAAGAGCTTACTGTGGTGTCACATTTATTGCAGGGGTCCAGGCTGGTGACATGTATATGGAGTCCTCACGCCAGCCCTGTAGAGGTTACCATGGAAAGACCTGAAGCCCTATTCTCTTTTCTTCTGGTCTCTTCTACGCTGACAGGCCTCAGCTGTAAAGGGAATTCTAAGGGCAGCTTCAGCCAGGACAGTCTCTGGAGTGAGGCTGCTTGGAGCAGGGGATGCCCCAAGGGCCCAGAGCTGGGAACTGCAGGATTTGGGGGCAGCAAGTTTCAGGAATGGAATAAGGTGGGGAATCTCTGTGAGGGGAGCATAGCAGAGTTCTCCCTGGCTACAGTTTCCTCTTGCTGGGATTTTACCATGCAAGGGTGTGATCTGCCCCATGTATATTAAAAGGGTAGGGTACTACCAGAGCTAGCTCTATATTTACTAACAAAGATTTACGTATATTTAAAAATAAATGTTTAAAGCAGTTAAAAAAAACTTGATGCTTTTGTTTTTGGTGAACCCGGCTGCTGTCTCTCTGTGTGGGCTGCTATTAAAATTACACAGCACTGCATTAGTAGTGTTCCTCCCACAGTTTGGCTGGGCCACAGAAACATTTTTTGGGCAGTGTCGAAAGTTCCTTTTCTAGAGATTGAGGCATAATAGCCTAAATTTGCAGTTACATGAAGGCCACTTTACACCTCTCTGGCAGTGTAAAAGGGCCTTTGGGTGGGTGAAGATGTAACTTATCCTAGTATAACTGAGATTTCAGGTTGGAGAGTTGAGTAATTCAGCAAGTCCCATAGAATTCAGAAGAAACAAAAAGCAGGCCACCTGCATGGCTGGAACAGATTGTTTTTTGGAGATAGCTGTTCTGTATTAACAGCCTCTGAACAGTTGCCAGGTGCTCAATTGCCAGCTGCCATGAATCATTCCTTTGAAGAAAAAAAAGAAAAATCTACCTGTCCTGCTGTCTGAGGTGTGAAGGGAGATGTCTGATCTCCTCTACTTGACCTGCAAGCCCATTCAGGAGAAAAATATTGCCATTCACTCATTCTATAATTTACCCAAACAACCACACCTGCTTGAAGCCTCTGGACCTCTGTCAGGGGGGTCCACGCACTGCAGGTGGTACCTCCTCCTGGCCGCTCTGGGGATTAGCTCTTTCCAGGCCCAAACTCCCCTTCTGCTCCTGGCTGCATATCCTGCTGCTGCTCTCCCTCTGCAACTCAGGATGCTCCCTTTCAGTGACTTGGCTCTCAGGAAAGGTCACTATGTGTATTCCCCTCTTCCAGCATTTCAAAGTCTTTCCTCACCAGCAGTCTCAGGCAGTCTGCTCATTCACTGCCCCTAGGGTACTACTTTCCCAATGGCTGGCAAGGAACACTAAGCCTACCCTCTACTCAGTCTTCCAGCTCAGGGACCCACTTCTTAATACCACCCTGAACCCCACTGCCTTTTCCTTGAGCCTTTCCTACTCCTTCTGGCTCCCCACACACTGGGTTTGCCAGCCCAAACTTCCTTCTCCTTCCAGAAAATAACTGCAGTCTAATGCCTATAGTCCCCAACATACCTCCCTTCCTCCATAGAGCAAAGCAGACTTCTTCCTTGCAACACCTTTCTGCTATTATCATCCTGGCTTTATAGGAGCCCCTCTTGTTCCTTCACAGGTAAGCTTCCCCTAATTAGGACTTTCCTCTTAGCCTTAATTCCTCCACCTTGTAGCCTAATAGAATAATTGGCCCCTATGGCCTAATTTACCCCTTCAGGGTTAGTGTAGGGTACACACCCTACCATAACCTAGGGCAGGGATCGGCAACCTTTGGCACATGGCTCGTCAGGGTAAGCACCCCAGCGGGCCAGGCTGCTTAGTTTACCTGCCACGTCCTCAGGTTCTGCCGATCGTGGCTCTCACTGGCCGCGGTTCGCCGCTCCAGACCAATGAGGGTGGCGGGAAGTGGTGGCCAGCACATCACTTGGCCCGCACCACTTCCTGCAGCCCTCATTGGCCTGGAGTGGCAAACCACGGCCAGTGGGAGCTGCGATCGGCAGAATCTGTGAACGCAGCAGGTAAACAAACCAGCACCCTGGCGAGCCGCGTGCCAAAGGTTAGCAAATCCTGGCTTAGGATGACCAGACAGCAAGTGTGAAAAATAGGGACAGGGGGTGGGGGTAATAGGCATCTATATAAGAAAAAAACCCAAATATTGGGACTACCCCTATAAAATCAGAACATCTGGTCACTCTACCATAGCCTCTGTGTTTTGACTTGTCTTTCTCTTTAGATTCTATGTTCCTTGGGCAGGTGCTGTGTCTTCTGCATCTTTTTCAGAGCAAAGTATTCTGTCACCATGGACCCAGTATGGATCAAGGGCTCCATATCTTCAGCACAAAGAGAAATAGAATCTTCAAATGTGCTTGTGTAATTTTAAGGTTCTTCCAGTTTGATCTATCAGAGGTTTGCCAAGCAGGGTCACACTTTAATGGAGCTATAAGTGGACTTGGTGAGAATATTCAGTGGAGCCCTACACATGCTCTGAAAAGGCTCAGTGCTGTCTCCACTGCTGTCAGTGGCGAAATTCCCATTGACTTCAGTGGGAGCAGGTTTGGTTCCCTAGTTTGCAGTGCATGGTCAGAGAGGACAGCGTGGCTTGAATCACCACAGCAGTGGGGGTTACTGCTGATGTCCAGAATGTGATGGGACTAGCTCATACAGGAATAGACTAATGGTCCATCTGTTCCCAGAAGTGGCCAGTGCTGCAGTACCTGTGGGCAGATGTGGTGACCATTCTAGAGGCAGCATTTATCAATAGATACCACAAGTATTTCCTATTCTAATTTTTGGAGGGGAAATGGTGGTGTTTCAGTTAGACCTGTGTAGAACATGCTGACTCTTAAATGGTGACCACTGTAAATATTCAATATGTAAGACAGGGAAGGAAAACCTTTCCAACCCCAAGTTGGTGATCTGCTGTTGCCCTGAAGCCTAGCTAGTATAAATGCATAAGCTAGTCAGTCAGTGCAGTCTGTAGACCAAGTGACTGGTAGCCAAGGAAGATTAATGCCAGAAAAACAGACCTCAGAATTAGTGTAACTGGAAAGTAAAAAAGTCCATTTTGACAAGGTCATCATGGAGCTTTTGTGTGGGTGGCAGTGTCAGACAGATGAGGCCTAACTGAAGTCCTATCACATGTGTCTGTGGAAAATAGCTCTTGCCTAAGTTTCTGTTTGTAACATAGGAGAATTATGAAACCATGAATAGATTGCAGCTGATTGAACAGCTGAATTATTAAGCCCCCAAACCCTTAGTAACAGCAAAGAGGCATCATAAACACCAGCATGAACTGAACTGTCCTACCCTGCACTTCTACTCAAACATTTTCTCCTGTTTCTGTGCACTGTAACTTAGCTTGTGTAACCACTCTAGTTGTATCGGCTATGCTGAAGCAACTTTTACAATCGTATTTTATTCCTGGTGTCTGAATGTTCAAGCTTCTATTCCTAGTACATTAGATCACTGTAATGATGTTAATAATATGCATCCTTCAGACCCCCTCAGTTATGTTAGCAGAAGCCAGATTGTAAATGTGTCACTTTCTCCCCAAAACTAATTTTGTAACATTTCTGGAATGAGTATTCTTACTTTCTTTTGAATGCACAAATAGTATCTTTGGTCTCAGTTAGACAAATGGGCCAAAACTTAAAACCTCTTTGAATGTAGGTTGTGGGGCTGACGGTCAGAGAGGAGGTAGGCTTTGAATTGAAATCCCCAGACCCAAACACAACCCTATGCTTTTGGTACCATCCAAAACCAGGAGAAGACTAGTTTTTGGCTCTGGTTTCCAGGACCAGCTCTAAGCACGAGCAAACCAAGCACGTGTTTGGGGCAGCGCAATTCCAGGGGCGGCATTCTGGAAGGTTTTTTTTTTTTTTTTTGCTTCTGCAGTTGCGCTCTCAGAAGTTGTTTTTTTTTTAGCTTGGGACAGCAAAAAACCTAGAGCCGGCCCTGTTGGTTTCAGCCCAGCTGAAATCTTGCAAGAATGGTAGACCCTGTAAGAACAGCTGAGCCCATTAGACACACTAGGATGCTGGAAATTGTGCAAGATCAGATTTCTGACATTTTTGACCAAAGTTTCATAAGGCCAGCCAGCACGATTTCAGTACCATTGAATCTCTTTCCCTGAGGTGGCCGCAAAGTCGACACCGAGCCCAAACCTTATCTGGATGTAAACACTGAATTCTCAGTCTGTTTTGTCTCTAGGCGCTGTTCATCACACAATCAAATGGTGTGAAAATCAGCACATTCACCAGCAGGAGTTAGGGTGAAAATGTTGCAAGATTTGTAAAGTGTGGGGAACTGGTGGCAGAGGGAATGTAAAACAGAGGCTAGATTACACTTCCAACAGCATTGCCATGAGCTTGTGGGGGGATGATGCACGTTCCCCTCTCCTGCTCCAACCACTGTCCACTATCTTCACCCTTATCCCCCTCACTTTCCAGAACATTGCCCTTTCCCCACTTTTCTCCCTTTCCACATGTCCACAGCACAGGGAGACCTCTCTGGAGCCTGAGGGAAGTGATTAGTGCTACTGAAAAGCAGTCTGAGCCCTTTCTCTGCGTGGGAGAGGGAGATTTACGAACATAGGGTCCTCCAATGTATGGCTCTTGGGATTAACGTGACTGGACCTTGTATCTTCAGGATTTGGCCTACACTTAAAATATAGGTTGACCTAGCTATGGTGCTCAGGTGTATGACAAATCCAACACCCTTAGCACTGTAGCCATGCTGACCTAACCTCTTATGTGGGTGTAGGTAGGATGACAGAAGAATGTTTCTGCCAATATAGCTACTGTTGGTGTTCCTACAGCAATGGATAAACCCCTTCTGTTGCTGGAGGCTGCGCATCTACGTTACAGGGTTATGCTGGCATAGCCATGGTGCTGTAGTTCTGCTGCAATTATCCCTATAGTGTAGACATGACTTAAATCACCTATTCCTGGAGAATCTGGGCATCACTACATACATTTAGAAGGCTAACAATTCCCTTAAAGAAGGGGAACAAATCTCCTCCCTCCACCACTCAGTTTTAAAAAAAGTAGCCGAGTACAGTATATTGGTGTAATATGCTGCTCCAGCAGCAGGTAGGCTGGTGTGCAGGCCAACCGTAGCGTCCGAATGGTCTTCAGAGGGAGGTCAAGGCACAGTGCATGGCAATAGTACAATCTTGATGGTGAAGCACAAATTGGTTTGACTCAGTCTGAATCTGAGAAGTAAAGGCATTGTCTGCTTGGCACGGCCTCCCGTTTTGAAATGCGGGCTACTGTGTGAAAAGGAGCAGTTTTTGCCAGCTCGGCTCACACTGCATGTCAGAATCACCAGATGAAATGAAACTGTATAGCCTGAGCTATTTAAAATAATCTTCCAGAAATATCCTCCTGTTTCCCAGGCAGGAAGAGAGCAGGGGAGGACAGCGAGGCACAGCTAGTTATAGCACAGCCTCTTACAGTTTTAATCCAGAATTGTTTTGAGTGTCCTTAAGATCGGCAAAGGTTTAAAAAAATATTTTCTTTTTATTGGTCTACAATTGGGCTGGTTGAAAATTTTCCATTGAAACTGGTTCTTCCAATAGAAAATTGGATTTTTGGCTAAATAATTTTTTTCCACAAAAAGTGTTTATTTTCTGCGGATTTTTTTTATTTTCATTGTAAAATGGAACAGTTTTTAGTTTTTGCCCAAAAGTTCAAATATTTTGACTTTGTGCCACAGTGCCTCACAGGGTTATAGTTTGAATGTCTTATGTCCTATTTTCCTCTCTGGGCCCAGCTCCCCACCAGACTACATCTCCCATGATGCACCACAGCCAGGGACTCCCAGGATTCACCCTTTCCCCTCACCAAGAGAGAAGACTGGTGTGCTTCACAGGACATGTAGTCTAACTGGGGGGGCTGGTCTTTGGCGGGGAATGTGAGCATGAGGCACCTGAGCTACAGCTCCCATAAGGAATGGTGGCAGCATTTCCAAATCAAAATATTCCAGTTTTTGATTTTTTGCTGAAAAGTCAAAAATTTCAGTGGACACCCCCCGCCATATCTATTAACCATGTGTTTGCTCTGGGCACAAAAATTCAGTGTATTAGTCAGAGCACAGATGGGATCAGGGGATAAGATCAGCTAAAATCAATATAAGCCAGGTTTAAACCTATGGAAAAGTGTCCACACACAATGTTGCACCAGTTTAAGTACATAAGTACAATATCACACCTTTAGATAAACCAAGGCAATTTTGGTTGGACCAGGCCATTGTTAGCTGCTGGAGTATATGAAAAGAATACTACCTGGTAGGTGGAAGATCCTTTAGTAAACTCTTGGCTCACAGAATTTCAAGGCTCATGCTTTTCATCATGCAACCCCAGACACACAGGTAACAATAAAAAGAAATCTGTGTGTGTCTGTCTATAACTGCTAGACATTAACTGCAGTTCTTTTAGTCCAGTTTCCCATTGTGTTCCTGATACAAGTGCAGGAACTGTGAGTTACAGTTTCCTTAAAGGCATTGTACATATAGCTGTGTTGGGATATACCAACCCCACACTGGGCAACTAGGGGTTAAGGAGCTGCTCTGGGCTCAGCCACCCCTTCCTGCCACACCTGCAAGAGATGCACAGGCTGGGGGAGGAGATAAAAGGGAGCAGAACAGCTCACATGAGGCTGGCCAGGGAAGAGAGAGGACCTTGCCGCTTCTGAGGAAAGGGCTGAGGAGAGGCAGGATCTTATCCATTAACTAGTGTCTGAAGGCCCCTTCCTGAGGGAAATGGGGATGCTGCTTCTGATAGACCCTGCTGGGAGGCATTCCCCACCTCACATGCTAACCCAGTGTATGTGTGTTGATTTCCTGTGTTTTGTTTATGGACTGCCCCTGAATGAGTGAGATGGAAACTGACTTGGAGGGAGGGAGAGAATTACCATGCCATGCCTGGCTGCGAAATGGTGCCATGTGCTGAGCTGACCCTCTTCACACCCTCCTGTTACAGATGGCAAACTTTGGACGATAGCAGGGTGGTAGGAAATGGCCTAGGGAGGGCAGCTTTAAGGTGCTCCTGGCTGTCAGATCCTTTTGTTGCCCACACAGGACCCTGGACCAGAGCCTGGTGGAGTGGGAGGGCCTAGGCTCCCCTACTAATCCCTCTTCTGCAGGTTGAAGATCCTAAGCCCCTGATCACTGGGCAGCACTTCCCACAAGCAAAGACCATCACAGTCTCTCAGAGCGGAGGATTGGGAGTAGCTCATTGCAATAGGAGCTGGGCCCAGGCATCAAAGTTCAAATTTGGAACTGAATTTCCCCAAAGTTCATGAGTGTTTGGATTTAGGGTATGCCTTCTGGCCCATCTCTAACTACAGTTTCATTCTTCTAAAAGGCTGAATACTAGCAGTTCCACTGGGTGAGATATTGCTTCATTGTGAAATTATAGAAGGAGATTACTTTTACTGGGCAGATGACAGGGAAGCTCTTCGGGGGGAGGAGGGGAATAAGAGGTATCTAATTTAGACTGTAAGCTCCTTGAGGCCTTTGCCATGTCTTCTGTTTTGTACAGTGCTGGACGCCCTACTAGTATTTAACAAATGATGACTTTCACTGATAAAACTATGACTGACTCTGTAACTTTAGTTCATTCTTGAGCTATCGTATGGACTGAGCTAAATTCTACAATCACGGAGTCTGCCTTAGTAGTGCACTGTGCTAAAACTGCCCCCTTTTGGCCAAACCACAATAAGTATCCCAAACACACAAATGGCAGTGATCCAGTGGAAAACAATGTTTGGAGCATGCAAGAATCCCATGGATCCTCAGTTACATGTTTCAGCCAAAAAATACTTCAGCTAAAGTGCATATCTGAGATCAGCCCCGCAGAACTAATGGTAGAGTTTGGCTTTCTGTGCTGTAAATATCTGTAATTGTGGCAAAGGTGATTGCCCAAAATAGAAAGAAGAATGAGAAATCACAAACTTGTTTTGTTTCTCTTGAAAGTTTAAACAGGGAGCTAACGTTAGAAAACCACCAACAGTGGCTCCCATCGAGATGCCTCCCCTGGTCTTGTAATCCTGAGCCTGACCTAAATGTTTGATGAAGATCAGACACACTGAGGGCCCTCGAATGTGCACATACAGCTCCCATTGTCAACAGGAACGACACTCATACATCTGAGGTCAGGATATAGTCCTTCTGCATGAATAAATTCTTAAGCGAACCTTGCAGCTCCAAATTCCCTCATTTATGTCATGAGAAGCATGTTATGAGAAACAGCCTGAAAATCTATATTTAACAATTGATTTCACTAGGAACATGCACTTTTACATTGTAAACAAAAACATCCATGAAGAATACTTTGCAGTTGATGTATTCTTTGACTATATATTCTTTGAGGAGATATATTCTTTGAATGCTGAAAAATTAACCGGAAGAGTCAAAGGGAACAGTTATTTAAAAGACTCAGAATGGATCCTGACCTCATTTTAGAGAAAGATATATGGAACTGTGCTCATCAAAGTGAACAGTGAATGCAAAAACTGGTACCAGGGGCCTGTGGGCCTTACTCTTATTGATTTACACCACTCTAGCTGTGTAATGAGGTCATAACATGGGTGTAAGCATAGTTTATGCTACTAGAGAATGTAAAGTGGCCTGAGTGCACATGAGAATTGGGCCCTTAAAGTGCCAAGTCTACTCCTAAAAGTGACAAATGGCATCTTCTTACTCAAGAGACCGGCTCCCTGTGTGTATTTAGAATGAGACTTGCTCTCAAAAAAGTCTCTACTGATTTTTACTCCTGTTAGGTATGTTGGCTCTGAAGGGCTAAGTGACCCGGATTCTGTTCCTTCTTTGTAAGTTGGCTACATTTGTGCAGACCCTTTGGATAGGGTGACCATATTTCCCTATGCTGAATAGGGACACCTGGTAATTTACTCGTTTTCAAGCGAGTTCAGTGGCAATCAATCAGAACTATGAAGTGCAAATGTTCAAATTAACATCAGGTTAACTGAGCCCCTGTTAAAAAGAAATACTGCATGGTTGGATGCTTTTTATTTTCCTTCTTATCTTTAAGGCTTTAGGGAAGGGACAGCAGCTGCTTCCGGGGCGGAGGATGACCTCATCTCTTCCTCCCCCATCCTGTGGCTGAAAGAAGCTTGTCCCTTCTTACCCACAATGTGGAAAGGCAGCTAACGCTTGCAGGCTGCTGCTGGCCACCAACATAACCCAGTTGCCTCCTGTCCCCCGGTTACAATGCAGGCAGGATGGGGTTAAACCCTAAGGGTGCATTGTGCACCAGAGCCCAGGGAACCTGACTGCAGGGGCTTCAGCAAACCTGACCAGAGAGGTGGCTCAGCAGGGGAGGGTGCCTGGGAGATGGAGCAGTCCCACAATCCCTTGGGGCAGGATCCCCAGGGCAGGGGGAGGAGGGAGAGAAGAGAGTGCTAAGCCCCTGCCCGGGGGCTGCTGTGGAGCCTGCAGGATTACAGCATGAACAGGCTGGAAATCGCTTCCTGCCTGCCACTCTAGAGCTTAGCTGAGGGGTGGAGAGGTTTCCCCATGCCAGCACTGTGTGGGGCTTTGGCACATGCAATGCTCAGCTCCTCCTGGACAGTGCTCTGGGTCAGAGGGTCTTGGGCTTTCCCAAGCCCAGCTAGAGGCAGTGGGGGAAGGAAGGAGCCTGAGCAAGATACGCCAGGGGGAAAATGGAGGAGAAGTGGGGTTGGCGGGGCAAAGAGGCAAAACAGGGAGACGACAGCGAGAGGAGGAGCATGTTAAGGGGTTGATGAGTGGGCAGCAGAGGCAATACTTAACTGGCTGCAGCCTGGCGCCTGCCCGCACTCACCAGCCACCACAACACACAGCCAGTGCCAGCTAGAAATGGGATGGGGGCCAGGGCCCCGCTGGCTGAGAGCCAGCACGCAGCAGGAGCTGCACTGACAGACCAGCAGGGGGAGGAGCCAGCCCCGTGTAACCCACACACCTCTTGGGTGTGGTATTCTGTCCCATCTAGTGGCACCAAGACCACTTCGAGATTAATGAGTCTGCTCTACAGCCTTAGCTAAGGGCCAAGGGCTTTTAGCTCATGCAATAGAGACTCATGCATTTAGCTCCAGATGTTCCAGGTTCAATCCCACCCACCGATGACCAAGATCTGTCAGTGTTACACAAGCACTGCAGCTTTGCCCCGCCACCAGCCTTGCACACCCACCCTCATCCTTGACCACTGGACCCCCCAACACTTACTGTGGGAAGGCAGCTGGTGAGCAGGGATCCAGCCAGCACCAGGATGTTCCAATACTGATGGGAGGGGGAAAGACAGAAAATATGGGACAATTTGCTCATTTTAAAGAAAAAGTCAAGGCACATGCAAGATAGCTTAAGTACAGGACTGTCCCTTTAAAAACAGGATGTCTGGTCACCCTACCTCTGGAGATAATGGAATCACACAAGTGTCCCTGAGGGCATGATTTTAAGACAGTGGAGTTACACAAGTAACACTGGGAATGCAGAACCTTTGATACTGATGATGATAGGTGACAAGGCAAGAATGTAGCTCGACTCTCAGATCTCAGGCAGAGTTTGCAGGGCTCGCAGTTAGAAAAAAATCTTTGTACTTGTGAGCATACTGGACACAGATCATTAGGAGGCAATACAAGTGGAGCCCTTTACAATGTCCCTTTTACACAGTCACTTTTCAGAGTGGCATCACACTTTAAGAGATGCTGACTATGAAAGTTCAGAGAAGCCACAAACAGCAGAGAAAGGAACAACTCTGCAGAGTTTTGAAGAACTGCTGTCTTTGGAAAGAGTGACAGAACAATTAATTGGCACCCACCAGCAGTAGCTTCCTTTTATGGCACACAGTGAAAAACAAGATAGACCCGTTGAGGTAAGATGAGCATCCCACAGGGCAATGAAATGGCAGAGGGTATCATCCCCTGGCAACCCCCAATGATAGAATATCCATTATATGCCACACACATCTCTTTGCACAAGCATTTCCCTGATTTCACGGATTCATAGATTATAATTCCAGAAGGGAATCACTGTGATCATCAGTGATCCTAGTTTTCCGTGATAAAAAAAATTTCAGATAAAAAAACAACATTAAAGTGAAATGCTGAACTTTAGTTTCCTATGCCACAATACAGCAGCGGAACCCCATTTACCAATCTAATTTGGGAATGGGGCCAGATCGGATAATCAAAAATTTGGATAATCTGGAGAACTTCAGCCCCAGGCGGCAGGGCTTGGCCTGTCAGCCCCAGTTCAGTTAATACAGAGAGCTGGATAGTGAAGGCTTGGGTAAACGGGGGTTCCATTGTATATGTTTTTATTTTTTTCACAAAATGTAAGACAAAGATTCTCTTTTAAAAATGCAAATTCCATGTTTTTCTGTGGCAAACGGATTTCTAGGATCCCTGGTGATCATCCACTCTGACTTCCTGTATAGTGCAGGTTATAGAAACTCTCTGAATTAATTTTTGTTTGAACTAGATCATATCTTATAGGAAAACATCCAAACTTGATTTAATAGTTGCCAGTGATGGAGAATCCATCACAAGCTTTCATACGTCTTGACTTTATGCCTTGCAACTGCATTGACTGATAGTCTGAATGATCATTCTCACCTCTTCTTCTTTGCTGTTTTAGGCTCAGTGGCCAATACTGACCCACCCACGGGGAATCTGGAGCCTGCACAGCACTAACCCAGAAACCACAGAGGATGAGCAGGCCTTTTGTAACAGCAATACCAAGTTCCTTTGTTCTGCAGCTGCATTCAAAACAAAAAGGACAGGAAGAGAAACTGGCTGTCAACAAACAGTACAAAACATACAGAACTTATAACTTTGCAGCCATCTGGACTGGTGCAAATGAGATTAATCCATGCTGAGACTAACTAAAAGGGACTAATAATTGGTGAAAATGTATCCTTACTTAGGAAGTAGAATGAAGCGTTTTCTTGCAACATTCACAAAGATGGTTGCAAACCATAAACTAAGAATCTGGATTGCAAACAACAAAATTTGGACATGGGATCCAGGTTTTTGGTTCAGTCCATTATAAAGACAAGAAGATATCTGCAAAACCTGACTCTGGATCTCAGTTTGGATTTCTAATGCCCCTCTCCTCATCTTGCCTAGTCTCTTCTGGCAGTGAATTTGACCTCCATATGAATGGCCATCTGGGGAACATTTTGCAAAGAAGGACCTTCCTTTGTAGCCAGAACTGTGCAAGTAACTCTCATAAAAGGTTCCTCATCAAAAAGTGATGATTTAAAAAATGTGCCTGACCCTTGGAGAAAATTGTGTAGTGACCGCCACAGGCTCAGGAATAGACTGTACTGACCAATGGACACAGAGGATCAAACCTCAAACACAGTGTACCTGGTGTTCGCTGAAAGACTAATGATTCAATATTTCTTTTTACAGTCATTATTCAATGTATGTCCCCCAACACATATTTACCATATGCCATCCAAACCCTGCACTGGATACAGAGTTATAAATTTCCTAATGGATCTTTCTATAGTATTTGAGTGAGTCACAAACATAAATGAATTTATCTTCACAACACCCTTATGAGATTAGGTGGTATTATCCCCATTTTACAGCTGAGGTGCTGAGGCGGAATGAGAATAAGGCCAAAATTATCAAAATTATCCACTAATTTTAGATGTTCAGCTTCAGACACATGGGCCTCATTTTCCAGTACTTATCATTTTATACCTTTATCTTTATATGTTCAAGCACAGCTCCCATTGATTTTAGTGGCAATTGTGAGTGGTCAGCCATGACGGATGTCAGCCCATACCAGTCCTGAAGGGGTTAAGGTAGCACAGAAGAGCCAAATTAACCTTCACAGTTGCACCTGAAGGGAGGCCCACAGATTTATAAGTACTCATTGCCGATGAAGTCCATCTAGAGAAGCTGGCTAAGGAATAGACAGAGAGGAAGTTTGTAGCAGTAGGGGAGAGTCTTCAGTCACTTTCTGGGAGCAGAGAGATGGGGAGGAAGTAACCTGGAGGAATATAAACCCTGGGAAACTAGCCCTGGAGGAAGGGTCAACTCCCAAGGAGTTGTGGAAAAAGTCTGAAACGGTAGGGTAGGAAGAAGCCCAGGAAAACAGCAGCAAGGAAGGGAACTGGGAACACCAGGGGTGGCCAAACTTACTGGCCCTCTGAGCCACATACGACAATCTTCATAAGTTTGAGAGTCGGGGCACACCGATTGGGAGCTGGGGCTCCGGGCTGCAGCCCCATTACTGCTGAAGTCCCAAGCCCCAACAGACATGCCCCAGAGTGCAGAAGTCCTGAGACCCCCCTCTCTGCTAGACAGAAGCCCCTATCCCACCTCCCCACTACAAGGCAGTGGTTGTGAGCACCCCCACATCAGTCTGGTAGGTGAAGAATGGTGGATGGGTGGGAACAGGTTGGGCTTGTGAGCCGCACTTTAATGGTAAAAGTGCCACAGTTGGCTACCTCTGGTGTAAACCTTGGCTGCTGGTTATAAGATCACTGGAGTAGAAGTCAATGTGGAGGGAGAGCCTGGATTCCTACACCAGCCCCTGGGACAGACTATTGGAGATACAATCCGGACAGCTGGTCTGGAGAGACTTTGATACCCCAGAAAGGGGGACTGTATAGTGACCTAGCTGGAGGGCTGAGTCACAAAGAGGGAGCAGTGTGAATTACAGGAACAGAGACCACCTGTGGTAGTACACCTCTACCCCAATATAACACTGTCCTGGGGAGCCAAAAAATCTTACTGCATTATATATGAAACTGCGTTATATTGAACTTACTTTGATCTGCTGGAGAGTGCAGCCCCACCCCCCCGGAGTGCTGCTTTACTGCGTTATATCTGAATTCATGTTATATCAGGTCATGTTATATCAAGGTAGAGGTGTATGTGATCATGTAATTAATGATTGTATCGTAATGCTTACACCTAAGGGAGGTGAATTAAGGTTACATTGGAGACTGAAGTCCCTGGGTTCAATTCCAGGTTCTCCTCCTGCTAACTCAACTCCTGTGCCTGTCCCCAACCTGAGCTCCTCATCCCTCCATGTCCTAATCAAAGCTGTTTCCTCTTCTCCTCCTCACAACCTGGACACTGGAGATGGGCATTGAGAAACATAGGAGAGGTATCCCTGCTCTCAGTTCCAGTGCCTGATACTATAGCAGCCCCAGCTAGCCTAGAGGAGGAATTCAGGGAAAGTCCTATTCAGTCCCTGCAGCCCTGGGCTGGAGCAAGCTCAGTGTGTCTGTGGGAATCTCACATACATACACTCACACAGAATACAGTCATATGTAGAAGCTGTGCAGGGATAGACCGTGCTCAACACAGATGGAATCTTCAGATAATTTAGTTGCAAGACTCTAACAAACCTCTACTGAGCATGTGCGAACTGACATTTCTCCCAAGGTTGACAGGTTGGCAAAAAGTGGGTGGATTTACATGGGGACAGCAAAAGGCACATCCCTGGCACTGTGGAGACTCCCTTATCAGATTTCAAGTCCCTGCTCCAAAGCATGGAGGTGTGAGAGCTTCTCAATTCAAAGGTGGAAAGAATTTTTGTAACTTGGGGAAAACCATGTTTTTCCCTCTAACCTCATTCTTGGAAATGGCTGGACTGCCGAAACTTAAAAAACAACAAACAAACAAACAAACAAACAAAAAAACCAAGCTGGCATAAGTCAGATACTCAGCAGACAGATGCTTGGCATTGAAAATTTCAGCCTGAACAATTAAAGTTTATCATAGTTATAAGTAACTGAAAACAGAGGGTCTTATAATGGAAAGTGTTAGTGAACCTTAATCATAGGTGTAACTACTCAACTTCACCTATAATTAAATTCAGTGTAGCTGGAACTCTAAGGACTTTACAATCCTTTTAAAATACAAACTTTGCAAAGGATCAATAGCCAAAAAAGAATCTCCAAATGGACCTTCCCTCTTGTAACCCACCACAAACCTTAATCAACCCTCTGCTTCCAGGGAAGGCTGGGAAAACAGCTGCCTTGCAACATACTGTGTAAGCATGTGAATCCAGGTTTCATTGAAACAAAGGTGGGAAGGACAGAGTTGAAGACCACTCACTGAATATCCTCTCCCATTTAAATCAAGGGCCTATAAACATGCCTTAACTGTGAGAGATTGGCTTAAAGTGTTTCAATAGGCTTCTTTGGTTTGCCCTTTCTGGAAGGACGTTGCATCTGAACTGGCAAAGAGTAAAAGATTGACATCAGACATAAGATCTCATGTTGTCAAGGCGCTGGCGTGCCACTTGTTGGAAAATCTATTCTGATAGGGGCCATCTACAGCTATTAAATGGGGTATTGAAAGATGGACTAGGTCTCTGCCAAAGAACTGCCACTGTGCACTCGTTTGCACTGTACCCTTATGTAGCCTTATATTAGTCACTAATGAGGGAAACGCAGTTGGGTGGGGGTCTAACTAGATGTAATTTTTAAATGATAAAATACCCAGACATAAATATAGCCTGGTACCGTTCTTTAACTTGACTATGTAAACTTGAATATTGGCCCAATTCTCCATTGTCTTATGTAGTCATTTATACTTGAGAGTGCCGAGCGGATGTAAAATGTTACTCAGAGTGGCAGTGTTTAATACCACTTTGCATGTTAATGACTCCACAAGGAGTATGGCAGTGGAAAATCAAGCTCAATCTATGTAGCATACATGGTGTGCATGTGACTCGTCCCTTTTGGCTGTGATTCCCATTCTGTGCAATGACTCTACATTCTTGTCATATACCTTGCAATTACTCTTTGAGAGAAACTAAAGCTGCAACCAGAAACTCGAACCTTTTGGACCCCTGTTACTGTGCACGGGGAGAAGGAAATACTATAAAAGTAGGCTATTCCCTCAAGGTGCTACAGTTGAAAGTTGAGGGTCAATCAGCTGCAAAATGCTCTGTTCTTGAAAACATTGCCTCCCAATAAAGATCATCATCATCTGCCTTCAGGAAACCAGGGCTAATTCCCTCATTGCCAGTCAGTTCATCATCTCTGGTTTTGACCTCGTAACTATCACCTGCATGAAAAATGTAAAAGCATTTATGTAAGATCAAATTTAGCTGGGGTGGAGAGCTGACTGTTGTCTTCTGACTATATCATAAGGATCAGTCAGTTTAAACCGACTAATGCCTATAAGCCTCCTAATCAGTTATGGCCTGCTCCTGCTCTGCCATCACTCCAGTATCCCTCCGATTATGCCAGAGACTTTAACAGCCACCACAGATGTGAGGCTATAGAGAATCTGATCTAAGCGGGATAGACTCTGCAAACTGGGCCTTTCTTAATGAACTTCACTTTTTTCATGACACTGAGCAACCATCAACTTATCACTCAGTCTGCTGGAACCAGGGCTACTCCTCTGAGCTCAGCTGGGTCACTTCTGCTGGAGGCTTCCCTCTACCAGCCAACTGCAGGGTGCTTGGAAATTTCCCCCGCAGCTAGCATTGCCCCATTCTAATCCAAATAGGGGTTACTATACTGATCGTGACCACCAGCCGAGGCTACATTGGAATGAAAGGAAGGCAGACTGAGACAATTACACAGGGCCACCCAGAGGATTCAGGGGGCCTGGAGGCAAAGCAATTTTGGGGGCTTCTTCCATAAAAAAAAGTTGCAATACTACAGAATACTATATTCTCACGGAGGCCTGGGGAAAATTGCCCCACTTGCCGGCCCCCCGCCCTGGGCGGCCCTACAATTACACTAAGCTAATTGAGCAATACTCAGGGTTTACCAAAGCAATCTTTAAAGCCATCTTCAAGTCCATCCCATGCGGCTACCAAAAAACCTGTATACTATGTCTGGATAAAGAATGTTCAGACAGTACAAAATTTTGGTGATCCAGAAATAGCTAACCATGCCAGAGAGAGCCTGAATACAGCTCGAAGAGCATGTTGGGAAGAAAGCAGTTTTAGAAATGGGCATGTCAGGATCTAGCAGGAAAGCATGGACTCTCATCAGGAAGTTTGGTGCAGTAGAAAATCCACCAGATACATAGCAACAGAAGGTCTCTCAAGCAGTGTCGCTGCACACCTGACCAACATCACTAAAGTGGATAAAGATAGAATTTTCGAGCTGTCAATCAGTCAAAGTGGCAACAATACAAACAATCTCCACAGCTCAACCAAGACAAAAACTTTCAATCATCCTCTAGGGAAGTAATAAAAAAAGCACTGAAGTCAGTGAAAACAGGAAAAGCCCACTGCTTTGATAACTTACCACCAGACCTACTATAA
Organism: Chelonoidis abingdonii; assembly: GCF_003597395.2. Taxonomy (NCBI): domain Eukaryota; kingdom Metazoa; phylum Chordata; order Testudines; family Testudinidae; genus Chelonoidis; species Chelonoidis abingdonii. The sequence continues at coordinate 280,197,045 of NC_133770.1, forward strand.
CATCTTGGGAAGAAAAGCTAACACCGGTTGTTCATCTTCATGTCCTGTGTTACAGAGGAAAACATAATACCCAAGATATGGCGAAAAGCAAAGGTGATAGCTTTACCAAAGCCAGATAAAGATGACGCTTCAGCAGCTACCTATCACCCAATATCACTCTTGAGTTGTAGCTACAAGCTCCTGGAGCAGATGATTTTACAGAGAATCAGGCCCATGACAAACAACTTCAGAGTGATGATCAGGAAGGTTTTCAACTAAACTGAAGCACTTGTGACCAACTGCTAGCATTCATTACATATATTGAGAATGAAGCTGTCTCTTCTGACTTACAGCAACTGATGGTACCATCTGGCACCAACTTTATCTAATTTTTTCACCAATGACCTACTCAACACCATCTCTAGGCAGTTAATATATATCGATTATATTTTTGTTTGGCTTTAAGACTGTGACTTCCAAAAGATTGATGAGAACCTGAACAGTAATATGGTTGCCATGAATAACTAATGCAAGAGATAGAGACCAACACAAGCATATCAAAGACTGTGTCACCATGCTTCAACTTGTGCCATGCTGAAAGCCAATGTGAGTTTAACAGCTTCTTGAATGGTTAACAGTTGGCACACGATCTAAAGCCAGTGTAGCTAGAGGTCACCTGGCCTAGATGATACACTCACATATAAATGCCATCTCAGTAAAGTAGCTCAAAAGATCAAGAGCAAAAACTGCCTCCTGAACAAACTGGTAGGGTCCACATGCGTAGTTCACAGGACTCTCTGCCACTTAGTTGGTGATACTGTGTCCCTGTTTGGTTAAACCCCACCCACACGAGACTAGTAGCTGCACAGCTTAATCATACCATGAGATTTATCACAGGCAGATTCAAGCCAACAAAACTTGTATGGTTATCAGTCCTAACCAATATTCTTTCACCTTATTTCTGACATCTGAATGCAGCCAATAAACTGATCATCAAGGTACAATAAATGCCACACTTGCCACTGTTCAGGATGCACCCTCACCACTGACTGCATAATAGAAATCCTATGCTGCACACTCTCCATCCAGCTGTGGCAGTCAGATGGGACAGAGGTGCTACCACTAACAGGAACTCTCACATCATCACCAGGCTGGATGAATGGCTATATGGCTTTTGGCACGCTATGGCTCTGGAGCCAGCTTAACAGGTTCAGGTGTGGCGTGGTTCACTGTGCCCAGACCTGGGTCATCTGGGACAGCTCACTGTGCATCTGTGGAGGTTGCTGCACACACAGGGCATGGTAGCTCTTTTCATAGAGGGCTCCCTGAAGATCTTCTCAAGCTGAAGACTGCTAACTCAGGGCCATTGGTTGGCTCAAGACTCTTTGTTTTTGATTTTGCTTTTGCTTTGTTTTTCCTAAAATCTAGCCTTGCTTATCTTGTCTGCACACAGTCACTTATATTTATACCAGGCAGATAAGGGATGTGTATGTAAGGTCCTTGGAATTTGTGCTTTAAGCCTCACCCTGTGTTATCTGCCTCGTTACCTATTGCAGAAAAGATCTGGCAGCTTCATACCTTTTCTGATGATATCCAGTGACATGGGAAAATAGACAATGGCTTATCCATTGTTGGTTTGATGGGCCTCTGTCTGCAAAGTGCTGAGCGCTTGCTTAGAGGAGATAAGCACTGTCACTTCCATTAATATCAGTGGAGCTGAGGGTACTCAACTCATCATCTACTACACTTATATGGCCCTATCACTGTAGCAACTGAGCCCATCATAATCTTTAAAGTATTTAAACTGTAAGGGACAGGGGCACAGGTGGTCTGGCCTAGCGGCCACAGCCTGCCTGAGATCTGCCCACTGGGAACAGGAGTTGCTGGGCAGGAGTTGGAGGAGTCGCAAGGCCAGGTCCTGTAAACAAGAGTCAGGCCAGGGTCAGAGACCGGAAATCAGAGGTTAGAACTGAGTGGCAGGAATCAGGGTCAGAGTCAGGGACCAGAGATCAGGAGGCAAAGCAAAGTCTGGCACTGCAGCAGGCCAAAGTCTCTGTGGATGCCCAGATAACTTGCTGGGGTAATCCCTGAGGTTAAGTAGGGGCATTTGGCCAGTCAGAGGGCTGCTGTTACTCTGGATCTCTTGGGTGGTACTTTCTGCAGTGCCTGCTCTCCACTCTGCTGTCTGGTTGTGCCTCTGCATGGCCTTCCAGTGACGCAGTGGGAATGTGCCACCCCAGGTTCTAGTCTCCAGGTCCTTACATTAATCTGACAACAGCCCTGTTAGGTAGTGGAGTACCATTACTTCATTTTACAGATGTGGGAATTGAAGCACAGAGACTAAATGACTTGACCAAGGTCACACAGAAAATCTGTGGCAGAGAAAGGAATTGAACCCAGATCTCCCAAGTCCTAACTATTTGTCTATCCTTCCTTAAAGCTTCCTGAAAGGCCAATGTAGGTGGTGGGCTAATGGTCCCAGTGCTGACACTCAAACTTACTTTCCAAGGTGCCTCCAAACACCCAATAATTTACCGGGTTCCTTGCAGGAGTATGTTTTCAGCTGCAGTAGCCCTGTTAGTCCCAGCCTTTGTTATTCCTCTGTGGGTGTGATTGAGTACTCAGCCACCTGTTGCTGTAAATCTGGCTAGGTTTCATAATCTCCTCCAGCCCCCTGCGCTCTCTTTGAATTTCTGTAAGTACATCTGCTTGACCTCTTGTTTTCTGCTCTGTAGAAACTTGCACAGTCACACGGGGGACATGTGGCACAGCCTGTATTGCTCTGACCCTATAAATATAGACAGATCAGTTTATTTCCAAAAAGTGTGGATTACATAGTTACCATTAATTGTTATTGACTCTGGCAACCTTTTACCCAGCCTGGATCTAGCACAGTTCATTTCAGCTAAACAGCAGTAGGTAACCAACTGGCCTATTTTACATAAATGTAAAGGAAACTCTAAAGCCCTGCAGAAATATTTTATGTAAACAACATACAGAGCTGAGAAGAGAAACATTAGCTTAAAATATTAATGAATGTTATTTAGCTGAGATTGAAGAAAATACTCAGAGACAATATACTATACTTGAAATTCTGAAGTTAAAGTTTCCCTTGCAGTCAAACTCCCATTGAAATGTAGCCCAGGTTAGGGTCCATGAGGGTTTGCCTGAGTATGAATGAAAACCCAGGGCCTTCAGTATTTAATTAGAGGTGCTCTCTAATTCCAGGAGACAGCTGCACTTGATAACTTCCATAGGTCAAGATTTTCAATAGCAGTTAGTTGATTTGGGGTACCTCAGTTTTAGCGTACTCCATTCGAAACACCTTAAAGTGGAACTTGCAATCAGGCCCCTTTAAGCTGCCTCAAGCTGGGGCCCTGGAAATCACTAGTCATTCTTGAAAATTTTGATCTAAGTCTGGAGTAAGGACCTCAGGGTTTGATCCACATACTGTATGTTACGTGCTGCTCATAACCAACTCTACCGAGCAATTTGGTGGCTGGCAAATGGTGATATTAATGTGCATTAAACTATGGGCTTTAAGATTAGCAGAGCTAAAAAGAGAAAATGCAAGTGGTATCTCTGGTGATCCAAGCAATGGCCTAGAAGACAAGATTAAAGAAGTTTTACAACATACAAGTGCTTTGGAATGAAGTAGTTAAGTACTGCCAGTTCCAAGAATCAGTTTAACGTTAAGGGACTGGTGGCAGTTATCCAAACATCCTTGCAATCCTCAGTTCATAAGCAGTTTTCATCATAATACAGACAGAATAAATTAAAAACAAAAACAAAACAAGACAAAACCTCTACCCTACATGATCTCTGCAGTTACCAGATTCTATATGGAATTCAAGCTACCAAGAGGAGAAGAATTGAATGGATTGCCATAAATAATGTAAGTGGAGAACTTGATTACAACAAGAAAAACACTGATGCATTTTTGTCCTTTTAAAATAAACCAGATGCCAAGAAGAGGGTGAGAGAAGGAGTTCTCAGAAAAGCTGGCACAAAAAAATGGAACGAACACAAAAAAAAAATGTGCTTGCTTCTTGACTTGTGGTGAACAAATGATAGGACCAATCCTGCAGCTTTTATATGTGTTGACATGTGTTATGTAAATACTGGGTGCTGTTTTTGTAGGGTCTGAAGCTGCTAACTTACAAAGAAAATGAATGTATGGAGTTCTAAATAGACATCATTAGTTTTAATTAAAAAAACTAAGTTTCATGGTGACATCAATATTATGGTGACATCCGTGTTACAACTCATGTACATTTTTATCCAAGCATATGATAGAATAGTATTGTTTTGGTTGATTGTTTAATATTCTATCAGATGGAGGAACTGTTGCTGAAATGAAAGTACTTATGCTGCATGCTTTGTGCACATATTCCATCTGGGAACACTGAATGCAGCTTGTGTTCTTAAATGTATGGGTTTCATTCTATTTATATAGGGGTTATAACCATATAATCAATTTATTTCACTTTTACATGGAAAGAATCGTTTAGATACACAATACAGTAAAAGCATGTAGCTATATATAAGCTAATTGCACCTAAACTGTATTCTTTTAATAGACCTTTTCTTTTAACTGGTATTTCTTTAAAAGAGCTTCTGTTGTTTTGTGAAATACTTTGATTTGGGACATGGAAACAGAGGCATGTTAAGGTTTATGGGGCCCTGAGCCAGAGCAAGTGTTGGTGCCCCATCCACACACCTTCCACCTGCAGTCCCTTCCCCATTCCGTCCCTTCTACCTGTGGCCCTGTTCACAGCCCCAAACTGTTCTGCCCCTGTTCCACCCCATTCTGTCCACCCATTGCAACCCCCCTTTGCTCCTTGCTGCCCCCCTTCCCACACAGCAGCCCCAAGACCAGAGGAGCTCTGTCCCCCTAGCCGGGGCCCCAGGGCTGCAGTGGGGAGTGAGAACTCCTCCAGCCCTGAGGCCCAGTCAGGGAGCGAGAGCTCCTCCAATCCCAGGACTGCAGCCAGAGTCTGGGCCCTGGGGCTTCCTTCACGTCACCCTGCCTGGTGCTTCTGCCAGGGGCTGGGGTTGGGATGTGCAGGTTTTCCCTGCCGCATCTGACGCTTTTGCTGGGGAGTGAGATCAGGGTGTGGGGGCTTCCGCCAGTGCTTCAGACTTCCTTGCCCCATGGTGGATGTCTCTGGGGGCAAGATGCCCATTTTTCTGCCCCCCCACCCCAATTGGTCAGGGTCCCTGGGCATGGGTCCCATTGGCTAATCTGCCACTGCATGGAAAAGGCATTATTCTAGCTAATCCGTTTTAACCAAGTTAAATTTGTATGGCATTTTACCTTTTGTAAGGTATTCAGTCTCAAATGTTTGTATTGATCAGGTATTAATTTAAAAGGGTTGCATTGTATTTCAGTGGATGCTTTTGCTTGCTGAGCAGACAATACGTTCTTTTAAGCAAGTGTCTTTAATGAATAGCAGCAATGGAATTTTGTCATGGCTGTCCCTGGCAAGACAATAGTAACTACAGTAGTACTTAACATTTTACAGATTTTAACAGATTCTTTCTCAAATGAGGAAACGAGACACAGAGAGGAAAAGTGATTTAGCCAAGATCAGGCAGCAAGTCTTTGCAAGAGCTTGGATTAGAACTCAGGAGTTCCAGACCATACTGCTTCCACTGAGCATGCTGCAGAACTCTGTGGAATTCAGCAGAGCTACACCCATTTACACTAACTGAGGTTTTGACCCTAAATGTCATTACAAGTCAGAATGAGGAACAAAGAAAAAGGAGAGTCAAGAGACATTTGAAGAAGATTAAAAAATCCACTAAAAAGAGAGGCCATGTTTTACTCACACGTATGCAGCTGAAACCCCAATTAAAGTCCGTGGATCAGACTGTGATCTCATTTGCACTGGTCTTAATCCAGAGTAACCCTGGTGAAGTTAACTGAATTACAACAAAGTATCTGAGACCAAAATCTGTTTTAGCAGGAGTTCCTTGTGCTTATCGGTGGGCAGAATTTGGTCCTAGGAGTAAATGAGGGAAGGAGGGAAGGAAAGGTCCAAGCCCTTAGATCTTTGGTATTTTTAAGTCTGTGCTTTACTGGGGCAAACTTCTGCTAGCGTAAGTGGACGTTTATCTGAATAGAGCTCTCAGGATTTATTCCAAAGAATTTTTGAAAAAATAATCCGCTCCCTTTAGTCATGAAAATCACCCTCCATTTGTTTATAAATAGGTTTAACCTCACAAGCAACTCTTAGGCCAGATGCTGCTGATTCACCAATCTGATCTAAATCTTCAGGTATTCACCTCGCCCCTGATTGCATGCTAAATGAATCACTGTTTGTGTGCAAATGCAACAACCTACTACACCTAGAAGCCTTCGTATCTTATTTGCCAATGTATCTGCAGCTGTCAGGAAAACTTCACTAAAACCTGTGTATGGTCTCTTCTCCTGATTCAACTCTGCCAGAAGATTATAATTTACATAAACTTCCATGTATTTGTATGATCCAGGCACAAACCATGAGAAGAATGTGCCTGCTTGATTCAAAGTTCTACTGTAATAACAAAACCTCAGTGTGGAAGAATAGTTATAGGCATGTCCATTGTCTCCTTGTTTTCATAGTGAGAGGTTCTAAGAAATAGGGGTGTCTGTGTGTAGGACAGGATTGCCTGTTGGAGCTACACGTAACTTTTATCTCTTAATTAGCCTGGCCCATATCAAAAGGAAACGCAGAGGACTTTCAGCCACTCCGAACTGTTATGACATTTCATGGTTGTGTACTAGAAATTCAAAGATCCCAAAATGTATCCCCCACTTTTTTCCCTCTGCAAAAGTGTTGTTTGCAGAATCATCACTTATTTCACTGAACACCACTATATTTCACCTGAGAAAACCTGCAGTGCCTATTGGGACTAGAAAAAACTTAATTTATTTCATTTATTCCAAATTTTAATATATAAAAAGGTACCCATTGTAGGCTCTACACATGGCACCTTAATGGAGGGCCTAAAATCTCCTGACCCCCTACATTTTTTTCTCTTAAAGGATATTATTTTCTGTCAAGTGCTGCAGGATTTTAGGATAATGGCTGTAGTTCCCATTGGTTTAATCCTTATTCAGGGCCTGGTCTAAAGCCCACTGAAGTCAATACAAGTCTTAATAGAAAGACTCCCATTGACCAATATGCTTTGAACTAGGGCTTACATTCTGCATGGCTTTCCCATAGAAGGAGCACAGGGGAAGTATGTGCAGTCAGCAGAGGGAGGAATTTTTCCTTCCAAGTGAAGCAGTTGTGGGTCCATTGGACAGAAGCAGCTGCAGCTCTGGGGTCACAGTTGCATGGAACCTGGAGGCAGGAGCACAAATTCTAACAGGGAAGAGTTTAGAGGAGTCAGCAGGGGAAGTTGGCTGTGCACATGGCAGTTGCAGCACCTCTGAAAATAGTTCTTCCACTGAGGAACCAGTTTAGTTTTAGAAAAATGGAGTCCTCTCATGTTATTACCCAAGGTGCATGAAACAGCGGTAGCCCACCTGGGGCACTTTATACTGCTGTGCAGCTCGTGCAGAATGGGGTCACCATGCTGTGTGTGGCTCCTCTACATCCATCACACTCCCCCGCATAGCGGAATTGTACATACAGGTCTGCACAGAGGCCCAATGTCATCACAGAGGAGTGCACCAGACTTCCCCTACAATTCAGCTGCAGGTCAGTAGTTACTTATCCACGCATCATTTGGGCCTGTTTCCTGGGTCATGTTTACTCAGCTCTTCTCTCCATAAAGGCAGAATTTTCTTGACAAGGAGCACATTCCATGGTGCTTACACTGTCTCATGATTGAGAGCCCTATCAGAGGAACACATAAACAAAGCAGCATGTCAGCCTGTGGTACTCTTTAATGTTGTTTTTGGGGAAATATATATGTCATAACAACACAAAGCAGATATATTTCCCCAGCTTTTATTCTGGCCAGTGCCTATTTAATGCGGTGGGACACCTTATCTGAATGAGTTCATGGTAATAATACAGCTCTCCCTAGAGTCTCTTTCCTTATCCCTTTGTTTTCCAGTTCTTTCTTAAGAGCATCAGAATGGCCCTACTGGGTCAGACCAATGCCCATGCAGCCCAGTATCCTGTCTCTGGCAGTGGCCAATCCGAGGTTCTTTGGAGGGAATGAACAGAACAGGTAATCATCAAGAGATCCATCCCCTGTCACCTGTTGTCTTCCAGAACCTTCTGACACCTTACTTCTTGTTGTGTTAGTTATCTAATTTAGGCTATATGTCTTCTGGGCCAGGGACTTTGTCTCCACAGCCCTCTGTATATTAGTGATTAGTCCACCATATTGATTATAGAGGTTAATATTGAAGTTTCTGTATGAGGCACTGTAAATGCATTGCATTTAACCCTCATCTTGCTAAGTCTTGCCTTGCAGTAATATATCAGCTGCATGGTATGTTCTGCTCCTCATAGCTGAGCATGCTTTCCACTTAGCACTCCCAGCGCCATCTCCTGTAACATGGGAGGTGATGTAGAACTATTTCTGCTGACTCACCGGACTAGGAGAATCATACTCACTCCAACCTAGGAGTTTAATTAAAGAAGGTTTGAGGGGCTGACTGTCCAGCTACAGCCTTGTACTTTGTGTAGTCACTGACACCTGTGTCAGGTGAGTTAAACCCTATTGTCAGGGTGAGTGGAGAGCTCTCATTGGCAGCATTACAAACCTACTATGCACATGTGTAAGTGACTGCAAATGGTGCAGAGAAAAGGACCAGGGGGTAGGAACAGAGAGACCCCGCAGGGAGAAGCCCTAGAAACAAACCAAGTTCAGGAGAAAGTTAAGTTCTAAACCTTCCTGTGTTGTCATTTAAGTTGGCAATTTAGGCAAGACCCAGGAAGGGGATGAGTTTTTTGATGCTGCTCCTGTGTCGGGTGTTAAGAGCATGGGGTAGGAACTTTGCCAAATCACAGAAGGGCATAGCGTAAATGACAATCAGACTAGGGAGGCTTAAAACGTAGCACAAACTATTACCTTAGGCTTGAATGTCTTACTTGTAAATAAATAAACTTCAGTGTGGACCAGATTCTGTTGCCCTCACTCATCCCAAGCACCTTGCTCCATGAGTGTTTTTGCTGATTTCCAAGCCTAATGGTAATGATTTCCAGCCTCTGCTGAGTTACTTTGGATTTGAACTGGTGATCAGGTGGTTAAAAGACTCAGTAGCCCATTATTAATCCCCTGAGACATCCAGTGACTTATTCTTCTAAAAGACTATTCTTGCAACAGTGACAAAGGAGCATGAATAGAAAAGATCCTTGTGAAGGCAAGTGACAGATGAACTGTGTGTGTGAGTTTGAGAGTGTGACATAGCAGTTGTTTTCTTTGCTATCATTTTGCTCCAGTTTGGAAACTTCAGTAAACAAAATGGGCCAGTTCTACTCTTAGTTACTCTGGTATAAATTCTGAGTCCTTCTGTTGACTTCAGTGGATATATGCAGTGTTACACAGAATCTGAGCCAATATTTCTCATTATAAATTGTGCTTCATTTGTACCCTTCATTTGCTAATGAAAAATAGCTGATGAATACATTACAAATACTCCACTAATCAAGTTGTCATCCTCAGCTGGCACAACTTGGCATAGCTCTCTAAAGTCAATGGAGTGATGCTGATTTATACCAGCTGAGGCTAGAGCTATGCAACTTTTGCTTATGAGTGCTCAAGTTTTTGGTGTATAAAAAAGTCTGTTGACTCTAGAAAGGCGATAAGGAACAATGCCATTGCTAAGTTAGAGTTTGCTCTGTGCCGTTCATATTTATTCTAAAAAAAAATAAAAAATACATTGTTTAGTTCTTAAATGAAGACATCCCCTTCCACTGAACTCATTGCAGTTTGAAAAAAAGTGGATGACAAAAAGATGAACTTAGAGTTTATGCATTGATATCTTTCCTGATTTGTCAGGTGTGTTTAATCAAAAAGGAGCAGGAAATGCATTATTTTTATAAGCACATTACTACACAAGAAAAACACTACCCTTGGAATTGATTATATTGTCTGATTAATGGCTACAATGAAAAAATACAGGCTTAACCTACAAAGGCCTTTAAGATCAAAGTAAAATCTCTTAATAACACAAACTGTCCATGCAGCAATACATAGCTTTAAATTTGCAGTGACTAAAACAGAAGGAAGTTTAAGAGGAAACTTTTTCTCCTTTTTCATTTGACAGAGATACACAGAAAGTTTTGGGGATTTTTTTTTTTTTTTTGTCAGAAATTTTTCCCTTACCATAAAATGACTCAAATGCTAAACATTTGCTGTTATAAACAGCAGGATTAGAGACAACCCATGCTAAGTAGTCAGTAGCTGGGGCCTGATCCAACGCTTATTGTTAAAGTCTATGGAGAGACTGTCTTTGAGTCAGGCCCTTGATATGTAGGGAGGAAAGGTAGTCATGTGGTTAAGACATAGGACTGGGAGATTTGAGTTCTTTTTCTGGATCTGCCACAGACTTGCCCTGTGATCCAGGGCAAGTTATGGAAGCCTAAATTGGTAAGAATGTAAGAATGGTAAGACTGATGAGTGCCTGCATATTCAGTGCCCAACTTGGGACACCTGAAAATGAAGCATTGGAAATGCTGAGCACTCACAACTTCAGCTGACATCAGTGGGAACAGCAGGAAATCAAGCTCAAAATTAATGGATGCCTTTGAAAATGTAGGTCTATCATGGAATGTGAAGGAGTCAAGGCCCTGCACCCCCCACTTCCTGCAATTCACTGTGACTCTCAGCCAGTCAGTAAAACAGGAGGTTTATTAGAAGACAGGAACACAGTCTAAAACAGAGCTTGTAGGTACAGAAAACAGGACTCCTGAGTCAGGTACCTCTTGGTGGAAGCGGAGCCCAGATCCAGGTTCTGGGCCTCTCCCTAGCCAGCTCTGAACTGATACCCCTTCCTGCTGTCTCACCCAGCCATACCCTTGGCTCCTCTTTCAGCCTTTGTCCAGTTTCCTAAGGGGGAGGGATAGCTTAGTGGTTTAGGCATTGGCCTGCTAAACCCAAAATTGTAAGTTCAATCCTTGAGGGGGCTACTTAGGGATCAGGGCAAAAAACTGGTCCTGCTAGTGAAGGCAGAGGACTGGACTCAACAACCTTTCAAGGTCCCTTCCATTTCTAGGAGATTGGTATATCTCCAATTATTATCTTATCTTTCCTGGGCAGAAGGTGTCACTTGGCCCCAACCACCTCCTGGGCTCACGTTACAAAGGGCAGCCACCATCATTTAAGTGCTGGCCATCAAGAATCTAGCCCTCAATGAAGTCACACTCTTATTTCCCATCACCATCTAGTATTGGTGCAGTACCCCAGGGAAAAACAGGCACGGCCCGTGTTAGCAGCAGACAGTAAACTAGTAAAACTCCCCTGCAACATGATCAGGTTAATACTTCCTGCTCCCTACTCCATCACAAGGTCTTCTTAACTCCTCTGTGTCTCAGTGATATCAGGAAATACCTCCACAGAGTGCTTTGATGCTTCCTTTATATTTGTAAAGCACTTTGAAATCCTCAGATGGAAAACATGGCATAAGTGAGGAGTATTAGTATGAGAGTCCCAATGCTACAGTGATGGGCACTTTAGAAATGGAGGTAATGACTCCATAACAACGCTGACAGTAAAACCAGCCTTGCAGTTCTTATTCAAGAAAGTTTGCCATTGACAGCCAGGGGTAAGGCCTGCCCAATCAGGCCCTTATTAGTAGGGTGGTTGCTCTGCTTAAGTTCTGGTTCTGTAAGCCGTTTTAGGCATTTTTTGAAAGTTTGTATCCTTTGGGTTGAAATCTCTCGTGCTCGATCACCATCCATACTGTGAGATACAGGACGGGCTCAAAGCCACGTTAGACAGAAAGCATATGCTCTCTCTACAGGACTTAATGTAACAGAGAACCTGGAGTATTGCCCAATGTTGAAATGTTGTGTGTCTGTTTTTGCTCCTACATAGGGCCCAGTCCTGCATTCCTTGTGTGATAGGCAGCAGATTTGGAGTGTGTGTGCAGAAGAACTACAAGGGCAGGCCCACAGTCAGTAAGGGCTAGGTTGTCACTGTCCTCACTTAGTGGTACAGGGGAGAAAGAGGGTTCACCGTGCACCCTGGAGAAAGCAGGCCCTGAAGTCCACTGAGTGCTTCACTGCACTCAGTAGACTACAGGGCTAAGCCTGATGTGTTCTGCCCCTGCCCTCTGCATATGGGCCAGGCGAAGCCAGACCCTTATATGGATTATGAGGTCATTGACAGCTACTTTATGTAGGTTCAAGAAAATCCTCATGCTTCAAAGCATAAACTAGTTATTTGTGGGCTAGGAGGATTATTCCATAATTGTTCAGTACAGGGATTCTTTTGCCTTTAGAAGTGTCTGGTACTGGCTGTTGTAGGAGACCAGATGCTGAACTAGATGGATCTCTGGTCTGATCTGGTTTGGCAAGTCCCATGTTTGGCGCCTACTTTACACAGATGTTGACAATTGCACATGTTGTAAAACAGTAGAGAAAAGGGTTGCCAGATTTTTACTCCATTAATAGCCCCAAATCACTTAAAAAGCCCAAAAGGAACCCAATACATTTTATTGAAAGAAAGTTATTTTTTTTATTAATACGTTAGTCTATACATCAAATAACAAACAAAAGCTTTCATTAGTTACCTAGTACAGATTTGATTTTTAAAAAAAGCTACAAGCCCCAGCAGGGGTTCGTCCACATCAGCAACAAAGCTATGAGATGACAATCAAATTCAAAATCAACCCCCCAATGCTGGTAGGTGCTGGAAGGGTGTGTATGTCATGGGAGTGGGTATTTGGGGAGTGCTGGAGGGAGTGTTGGGAGGGACGCTGTAGGTGTGTGTGTGTGTGTGTGTGTGTGTGTACTCGGGGGGTGGCATTTGGGGTTGCTGGAGGGTGTGTGTGTACTGGGAGGGGTGTTTGTGGGATGCTGGAGGGGTATGTGTACTTGGAGGAAGTATTGGGGGTGCTGCAGGGGTGCATGTGTACTGGGAGAGAGTATTTGGGGTGTTACTAGAGGGACGTGTGTATTGGTGGGCCATCTGGGGAGTGCTGGAGGGGGTATTTGGAGGGGTGCATGTGTACTGGGAGGAAATACTGGGGGGTGCTGGAGAGGTGTATGTATACTGGGAGGGAGTATTGGGGTGGTGGTGGAGGGGTATTTGAAGTGCTGGAGGGGTGTATGTGTGTACTAGGAGGGAGTATTTGGGGTGTGTGAGGGATTGATGTGTGCGTACTGGGAGAGGTATATGGGGGTGCTGGAGGGTGTACTGGGAGGGATAGTTGAGGGATGCTGGATGGGTGTGTCTGAACTGGGAGGGGTATATGGGCGGGTACTGTAGGGGGTATCTGGAGGTGCTGGAAGGTGTACTAGGAGGGGTATTTGGGAGATGCAGGCTGTGTGTGTGTGTGTACTGGTACGGGTATATGGGAGGTGCTGGAAAAGGTACCTGTGGTCTCACGCTCAAGTTTGGGGGCAGTGTTGCACTCTGTCATGGTGGCAGGGTGAGTGGCACAGGCCTGAGATGCAGTGCCAGCCTGTCAGTCAGCCTCCCTACGGGCCTTTCTCCTTTCCTAGGGCAGGGAGACAGGGTCTGACCTTGTTACCCCTCTTGGCCAGGCTCTGAGGCCCTGCATCGGGGCAGGTGGGTGGCTGAGAGTCACTTGGCATCTCTGCTTACCTGGCAGGCCAGGCCAGGGCAGGTGGGATCCATCAGCTGCAGATGAAGAGGAGGGACTAACTGGGGTGTGGAGAGAGTTCAGCATCCAGAACATGAAGGGAGGACCCGATCTGCCTCTACCCTGCATGTGGCATTTGCAGGGGGGCACATGGGCTGCTTGTGTTGTGAATGCCAGTTGTGGTATTTTTTGAGTAGTTGTGGGTTGCGGTATTTTGGGACATTCCACAACCTCTGACTGCTCAAAAAATACTGTAACTGGTATTCACAAGTAGCCCAATTCCATGGGAAAATGCAGACTTGGCAGCCCCTTGGTAGAAAGTTTAGAAGCTGAAGGGTGGAGCCTGTGTTCAAGCCCATCCTCTTTTGTAGGTTTCCTCAGATTCCCAGAAGGAAAGAGCTGGCAAAAACCACAAGTAGCAAAATCACATCACAATTTGCTTTATAGGGAACAATTTTCTGTTGCAGCATTAAAACTAGACACTTGAAATGTAATTCCCCCTCTGATTCAACTACTTTCCATTAGCTCATCAGTTCCTCATACTCATCTGCACTCCTGTAAAGGCTTTGTTACAATGAGAACAGTATTACTTTTCGGACATCCTTTCCCTAGATGCTGATCACCAGCTGCCATGAAAACCCCTCACTGTCTCAACAGTCTGTGGTTACTGGTCTGACAGTCCGGGATACCTTCACTATCAGCTGGTAGTTTTTGTTTTAGTTTTTGCGAGGGGAAGAGAGTAGCAGTTTATTCCTCGCTCCCTGCAAATATATCTTCTCTTCTGGATCCATTGTCCTGCATGTGTTACCATAGGTTTTCCAGCTGTACAGGAGTTCCCGTGGTTTAGCAGCTTCCTAGCCAACCTCTATGTCTGACTTCATTGTAATCCCTGATATAGAGAGAGGACTGGAAGCTTTCTCTTCTCCTCTCCAAAAAGAAGAAACAAGTAGACAACTTTTGGCCTTTTTGTGCCCCTCTCTTCATTTCCTTCCTCTTTTTTAGGGTTGCCAACTCTGACTGAAGCTATTCCAGGAGATATTTCCCCCCAACATGACATAATGTCATTTTCTTAAAATATATTATTAAAATCTCCTGGATTGCTTTCAATAGTCACCTGAAGACCAATGCCAATTCTGGGAAACTCCAGGCCATTCCTGGATGTTTGGCAACCCTCTCTTGTTCCTTAAAGGAGAAGATAAAAGAGAAAATTCTTAGAGATCTTGACCCACTTTCTTCCAGTCACCAGGACAGTGGTCAGCTCTGGAGTTTCAAATCTCCATCTCACCAACATTTGAAAGGGTTCAGAGTTGAGGACTGGGGTTTTGTTCCTCTCTCATTTGTGATGTGGAACATTAAATGTAGTTATTTCTTCCCTATCTTCCTATCTAACCTGTTCATTTTTCAAAGCCATTGTTGTAGCATTAACTGATGGCAGAAAGGTTTTCCCTGTTACTAGATGAGTATTGGAGCAAATCCATGGATATGTAGCATCACATGGCTACTCAAAACTTCGTGGTGAGTGCGGGGGGGATAGAACTCAGATCCTCCTATTCCCACGTGAACTAAAGGAGAAATTCTGTTAGTATCCGGGCTATGACACCCAGTAGAAGGGTCCTGTTTCTTTCAAGTAGAGGGCAGTGTAATAAATACGTTAGCAACTTTGTTGTGACATGTTCCCCTGAGACTTCAGCATTTCTATCTGTCTTCCAAAACACGTTACACTCTGTGAAATCCTGAGGCTCTTGCCCAGTTTTTACCCCAATTGCTTGAGTAAAATCTGAGTAGGGAGCTCAGGGTGGGGCTGTTGGCAATACAGTATGTACTCTGGGATTTTACAGCAAATTACAACTTATTTTGCTGCAGTATGTACATATAGATCTGAGAATTCATGGCCTTTTGCACACAGCACCCTGGAGATGATTGTCTCCTTTGGTTGCTTCACTGGCAGATGATTGGGACAGTTGCTAGAACTTTCCATATGCAGCATACCCAGCAATTTGAGCCCTTTGGGCCAGAGTAACACAAGATTCCTTTACAGGAGGTTGGAATAGGGAACGCACTGAAGAGCAAGACATCCATGGTCAAAGAGTTTGTGTGGCAGTTTCCCCTTCGAAGTCCATGTGTCAGTCTCAGGATCATAGCAGTCCAATGAATCAGAGTCTTGGATTGTATTGTCTGCAGTCAGACAGCGCCCTCCGGTAACATATAGCTTGTTTTTGACCACAGCAGCTCCATGATGCATCCGTCTGTCCTTCATGTCTGCACACTTAACAAACTTGTTGGCCTGAGTATCGTAGGCGATTATTCTCCGGGTGTACCCTAGACGCAAATCAGGGAATGGAAGAGATGAATGGTAGTTAAAGTCTAAATCCAACAGAAGGGATAACAACATATTTTCTGCTAGTCTTCAGACCCTTTTCAATCTTGTAATTATACGGTTTGTTAATTTTGCAGGACTATGGGCCTCGCTAGGCACATCTAATTTACCTGGGAAGTGCTAATATATCACAGTCGTGATGTATGTCTAGCTAGCCAAGTTCTTCTTTCACCGTAGTATCTGATCCCTTGGGAATGCTATAAAACTCCTGATATATGCAGATAGAATGTAGGATTAGCTGTACCAGATCAGACTGTAGCTCTGTCAAGCACAGTTTGTGCTTCCAGTTTTCTGACTCTGTTTTGCAAACCCCAGTGTATTTCTGCTAGCTGAATATATGAACTTTGGCCCCAGTGCTGGTCTCAGAAATATACAGACGAGTCCCATTGGCATCAATGGCAAAATAAGGCCATGTATCGCTGTTCTGCTGTGCTCTGTATTAATTATTCATTCATACAGGAGTGGAAACGCCATAACTTTTCACTTGTGGACTTCCCAGCAGATCATTGCCTCGAGTGAGGAGGGGGAGAGGTTTGCCTTCCCAGAAGAGGCACCAGAACAAGGTGGCCAGCTCCCTAAATTTGTGGGTCCCTTTAGCCTGTATAGATCTCAGGGAATCTGCTGGAGCCCAGGTATCTGTTCTGCCAGGGATGCTCCCTCTCCAGCCTATGTCCACCTTTCTGGCGATGCAGTTCCCTTAAAGCTGTAGTGTTGGGGGATCCGCCTGCTGGCCAATGTCTCTGGAACACCTTGTCAGTATAACTTCCAGACTGTGGGTAGATGAGTTCCGAGGGGACCTACAGCTTCCCAGTCCCTTTCAATCAGAGAGGATGAGGGGTTGGTTTTTTTTTTTTTTTCATGGACAGTAATTAGTTTATCACTAACATGGCAGCTGGCTTTGGAAAGAAAAAAAAATCCTTGGCCTGAATTATAAAAGAAGCTAAATACTGCATGTGCAGCATCACATGATAGAGCACTGAGTTTTATTCCTCTTCCCAGTTTTCTCCCCGGCTTACCCATTGTGACCTCTATTTACAGTCCTCTACTGGCATTTGAGCATCATTATCTCAGGCTTCCTCATGCCTGGGAACATTCAAGGACTGGCTATTGAGTCAAGTATTGCGAATTCCCTTAAAGGGCCTAGTTCTGTTCTCTGTTTCATATGTGAAAGGGATCCCCTTAATTTAAGTCAGAACTTAAGCTCAATCAATGCAAGCCACCTATGTCGGCATCTTAAGGGGTAGAATCTGGCCCCAAAGGTGCATGTTCACATGGAATCTCTCCTTATTGTTTCTCTTCTGAAGTGATGAAAAGTCCTACAATCTTTATCTGACAGCTTTGTCTAATTGCCTTTAGTGTTAGCCCCAAAACAGCAGCTCAGGTATGAGCACTTTGGAATTTTGAGGGGTGGTGTAGGGTTGTTTTCCAACTCAGATCCCTCGATTTGACCGCACCTCTAGCAGCTTCGGTTTTGGGTCGGATCTAGCACTACAAGAAATCTGTTTTCCAGTTCCAGATCAGTGTGACCAGATTTTGTGAGAGCAGCTTATCTCAAGTTTCCAGGTATCTGGAGCTGGTCTCATGAGCTTTTGGCCCTATCCAGGGGTCGCTCTTTGTTTTTTGCCGCCCCAAGTCAGGCAGCCTTCAGAGGCATTTCTGCGGGAGGTCCGCAGTCATGCAGATTCAGTGGCAGTTCTGCAAGTGATCTGCCGGTCCCATGCCTTCGGTGTCCCTGCCACCGAATTGCTGCTGAAGCCACGGGACCGGCAGACCTCCCACAGAAACATTGCTGAAAGCTGCCTAACTGCCGCCCTCACAGTGTCCGGCAGCCCACACCCCTGGCTTGCCGCCCCAGGCATGCACTTGCTGCGCTGGTGCCTGGAGCCATCCCTCACCCTATCAGATCAGAACCTGAAGCCTACCACTAATTCTGTCTCAAAGCCTGATCCAGGGCCCACTAGTAGATACTGCAAAGAGAAGTTAAAAGTGGTGGGCAAGGGAAAAATGTAGGCTTCTAACTAAAAATGGGGCTTGTCCATGAGGTGCACTGGTCTATGCTAAAGAGATGTAAATTTTAGTGTGCCATAACATGTTGCACACTGCCAGGGCTGTGTGGGCCTTGCTGGCACATATGAAAAGTTCTCTTCTCTAGTGCATGTTAATGAAATACTGTTTCAAACAGCACTATAGAAACATGCAGCAGGGGATTTTTAGTGGATGCCAGCAGGTTCCGCACAGACCAATTAGTGCACAACATGCTAGTGTGTGTTAACATTTATATGCCTCTAGTGAGGAGTAACATGCCATGTAGACAAGCCCCAAAACTCTTGTTGTTCAGCCAGCATATTCTCCCTTCTTTCATTCTGAGTTGTTTTGCAAGGAAATCTTGAAATGTGGTGAATGCTGTTTTTTTTAAAAAAACAGTATTTTGTTTTGTAATTTCAGCTGTTGCTAAATCAGAAAAATTTGGCCAATCATTTGGCATCATTGTTGGTAAATGACAACTTATCTGCCGTAAATCTCTCTGCTTTAAAGGAGAATGAAATATGTTTAACATTAACTTGGATTTTTGTGGTTTTTGTTAAATAAATAATTTTTAAACACAGTTTAGGCCTTAAGCTCATCAGCAGAATACTTGGGTCCACGCAAGCGCATCAGATAAATACATTTGAAGGTAAGAGTTGAAAATCCTTTATACCTACTTCTTTGCTGTGGTCTGATATCAGAATACTTTGCTTCCCCTGCTATCCTTGGGACCTAATCTTGAAGGGTTTAGTCAGGCTCAGGAGTCTTCCCCTCCTTTGAGTAGTAGCTTTATTTGTGAATAGTCCAATAGCTTCAAGAAAGGGAAGGCCGGTCTAGTGGTTAGGGTGCCAATACGGGACTTGGGAGTCCTTGGTTCAAATTCCTGCTCCATGCCACACTTCCTGTTTGATCTTGAGTAAGTCAGTTAGGCCATGCTTACCCTACAAACTTCTGCTGGCATAGCTATTCATAGATTCCATAGGTCAGAAAGGACCAAGTGTGTTTATCTAGTCTGATCTATATAACACAGGCCCTAGAATGTCCTCAAAATAATTCCTAGAGCAGACCTTTTAGAAAAGCATCCACTCTTGATTTTAAAATAGTCAGTGATGGAGAATCCATCATTGGTATATTGTTCCAATGGTTAATTATTCTCACTGTGCACCTTATTCCCCGTCTGAACTGGTCGAGCTTCAACTTCCATTCGTTGGATTGTGTTATAATGTTTCTCTGCCAAATTGAAGAGCCTATTATCAAATATTTGTTCCCCGGGAATGTACTTATAAACTGTGATGATAAAGTCACCCCTTAATCTTCTCTGTGTGGGCGAGGGTTGGGATTTGTGACTGGTGTAGCTAAACTGGCAGAAGCTCTTAGAATAGATGCACTTCTGCTGGCAAAATTGCATTTGTACAGCTATATCTTATTTCGCTCATAGTGGCTGGTTTTACTTTATTGGTACAGAGTGCAATTTGGCTAGTCTAGCTGTGCCATAGCAGGAGCACTAGTATACTGGTATTCCTCGACTGGCAAAATAGTCACAGAGCTTGCCTACAGGGGAGATCCTGGAATGTTAATCTGAATTAACTAAATGTGTTAATTTAAAGTGAATTAATTAATATGCATTAAACCCTGGTAAATACCCTCATTCAAAATTAAATTGGCCTTAATTTGGTTTAGTTTACAGTAAATTAAGCTAACCTGAATCAAGGCCACTTTAATTCTGAATGAGGATGTTCATGCAGCGTTTTAATGCAGTTTAACTAAACCACTTTAAATTAACACAGTTAGTTAAATCGGATTTTCTTGGCTGTTCCCATGTAGACAAGCCCTTACTGTACACATGAGTAGCATGCTGCTCCACAAGCAGTCCCACTGAAACCCATGGAGTGTAGTGCAGTGCTGCTACTCAACAATAGCAAGTGTGGCAAAATCAGTTTGTTTCTGAAAAACACAATGGAGCTAAATTGTCACTTCCCCCTGAGAAGTAGCACACAGCTGCATCACCTCAGGGCCAAAACTGGGAAGGAACTGTGACGCTTTCATATCCAGTTCCTGTGCTGGTTCCCTCCTTACTCTAGAAGAGAATTAATCTGCTTTACCAGATGTAGATTACTTCCCCCACAGGCTGGCTTTCTCTCTTGGGTGGGGGGATAGTGTTCAGGCTCTGGTCATTAGCTACCTCTCTCTGCCTGCTGACCTCCCATCTGGGAGGGGAGATGGTAGCAGCCTGCAACCCTGCTGTGACCAATGGTGTGGTATCCGGCACATGGGAAGTAGGGGTACTGTTTGTCCACTTTCATCCTGTGTGGGCTGCAAAGGTACGTGACAACATTGCCTTATTTTACTATCCCATCACATAAAAGAAATTGCTTCAACAAGTTAGGTGCCTCAGAATGTATTAAAGATGTAAAGAAACCGTTGATAAGTAAGTATGTTAAATTCTGTGGGAGTTAGTCTTATGCAGATGACATGAATGACCAGGACTGCTTACCTCCAACAATGATAATCCGGTCTCCAATCACCACTGCTGGTGCACAAACATTCTTCACCATTCTGGTCTCCATTCTAAACCACATGTTCCTGGATATGTGGTAAACCTGAAAAGTACATAAAGATACACACTGTAAAGTGCACAGCATTTCAGCAGACAATCACACCTACAGAAATAGCTACTTGCTTGTTTGTTGGTTCATTAACAGGCGCAAAAACTACCTATTGCATTGGGTTGTTGAAAAATGGAGAAAATTTCCCCACAAAATATTTGCTAATCTGTCCCCTCTGAAAAAAAGAGTCCTAATTTTACATAGTTCTGATGACAGCCACCCAATTGACCCAGCCGTTGTATTCGTGTTGCTGATTGGAGTGGGCCAGGTTAGCACAGAGAATTGATAATGAAACCTTGACCTGTTGGGAGCGAAGGCAAATTTTGGCCTGAGAAAAGCCTGCTGTGCATTTTAAGAGTCTGTTCTGATAACACGTAACAGCATAAGCATAAGTAGAACTGTGTATGTATAAGAAACCATAGAGTATTCATGCTGGTAAAAACAAGGAAAAACTAAAGTAACCAAAAAACTAGAACAAACTGGTTTGAACAAACTGGTTTGAACTAACAGTTTGAATCTGTACTGATAGGGAAGGAGAGTTAACATGAAAATGAGAAACTAATACATAAGTATAAGAAAATATAACAAAAGTTATAAATAAATTTGTTTAACAAAGGGAGGTTGAAATTGTATTGTCCAGTGTTGGAGGCGACTGTGATGAGATCATTCAGATAAGCTTCCCACTTGTGAGTAATTGATCACAATTCACTGAGTTTTGCCTTAATAAATATTTGTTAGACCCATCTGCTCAGTAAGTGAACCTTCATCCAACATGTCTCATTCATCTCCGTGTCAATAGTTCAAATGTGGCTCTTGTTGTTAGTTTGAAGTGTCAAACGTGTCAACCACATCTACTAAGTGATTGTCTAGGGGACATCTCCCCACCTGCATCTCTGCACCTAACTTCCACTGATAACTGAATTACATCCCTGTGGGAAGTACAGAGTTGATTATGTGATATCGCCATCTTGGTCAACAGCGATTGAACCAGGGACTTCCAGCATTAAAAAAACAGGATCTGTAGCTTAGAGCTGTAACAGACTCCGTGCCTGACCCACAGAGGATCTGAGAGGGACACATAGCTGGGATACATGCTTCCCCTGAGTAGAGGAATCTCATCCTCTGAGCATCTGAGGTCCATGATGGTTTAAACCTTGAACAAGCCCTCACTAGGCAACCTCTACCACCTTCATTGACACTATGGGTTGAACCAAGGACCTGCAGAATTAAAAGCATAAGTCTTTACAGCTTGAGCTAAACAGCTAAGTTCTCTCTGAAAGCTGTAACAGACTCCTATTCTCTGTGGACTGGTCACATCGGGGGGACACAAAAAAACACTGACCAGTTGGTTACCCTTGCCAGGAAAAGCAATATTAACGCATGACTAACACATTAAATATGAAAGTATTTAATGTATTTTTGCCTCCTTTTGGAACAGTTTTACATCTGGCAGGAAGGTGGAGAGCCAGTGTCAAGTGACCAACTGGAAACCGACAAACCCTCAGTAGAGAGTGCATGGCCATTGGGAACCACTGGCTTGTGTGAGATGAAATGGCATTTCTAATCCTATCTAGAATCCATATCACAGTAACCACCATCACAACTGGTATCTTTGCTGATACTGTCTGAGGAGACACAAAAGACTGAGACCCAGATTCAGCCAGGAACTTAAGCATCTGCCTAATAGTGAGCACTGCCTTCAGTGGGAATACTCACATATAAAGTTAGCCATGTGGTTAAGTTCCTGGAGACAGGACCTGAGTGAGCATCAGTTTACAAGACTGTCAATATTACACCTTTCACAAGCACTAAAATCACATAGAACCGACCCTCAGATCTTTACTCAGTTTTACCCAAACGGGGAAACTCTCATTGAAACCAATGGGAATCTGCTTGAGAGAGAACTGAGTAAAACTTCAGAATGGCCTCAGGGTTTGGGCCTTAACAATAATAAAGGCTTCTTGTGGAAATATAAAAGTATTTAAACATAATTTCCTACATCCTGGACATCCCTGAATGAGCATTTCCAACTTAGCATGCGTATCTTGCCTTCTACTGCATAAGACTCATTGCAAATTCAGTTCTATATTGGGCTTTGATTTCACCAACTGGGCTTGGGTGTCAGTACTGAATACCCTGAAGGAAATGCACATAAGATGAGCAGGAGTGACAATTACCTGTATTAGACGGACAGGATTTTGCATAATGTCTTCCCCTCCAAAGATATAAATTCTTTGGTCTTTAGCTGCAACAGCAGGGTGAAGGACAGCAACGGGCATGTTTGCCATGTTCTCCCAGACATTATAAATGCTGTCATACCTCTCCATGGAATTCAGAATTTCCTGGTTCTCTCCAATTCCTCCAATTGAGAAAATGTAGTTCTTATAGGCTATGCTCCTGTGAGAATAGCGTGGAACCAGCATGGGTTCAACTAACCTCCACTGATTTAGCTTGAGGGAGAAAATATAAACATTATCACTGACCGGACTTTTCTCACAGCTAACAGGCATCCCTCCTAGCACGTAGATATTGCTATGCAAGCTCACTGCAGAGGCTTTGTAAAGGCGCATAGGATGCTTGGCGAGGCTCAGCCACTGGTTGGTCTTCTCATCGTATAGCAGGACATCCCTAGTTGTTGTCTGGTTGTCCTTCCTGCCACCAATGATTATGAGGAACTCTTGGTACGAATATCTGCGGGGAACGTGCCACATGGGTTTGATGTCAAGAGTGCTGGTGCTGTGTAATGAAAACATCTGTCTCCTGGCTGATTCCAGGATGCTTCTACAAGTGGGTGAAGACTGAATGAGGGAGTCATTGGCAATGAAGTGAAAAAGGAAGGTTGGGTGAACGTATTGAAGCCGGACCTTTTTGAATAAATCTTGGATATAGCCCTGTCGCGCCTGGAGATCATGCCGGATCCAGACCATGAGTGTCTCAAACACTTGTTCCTCCTCACCACAGAGCTCATCATCCCCAAGGTAATTGATCAACTCTAGTGCACAAAGCTCCTTCAGGTCTTCAGAAGAGGCTACTTCAGGAAAGTATTTCAGAGCCATCTCCTTGGCTTTCTTATTGAGATTCTGGCAGTTCAAGATTTCAGAGAGCCTTATCATGCTCAGGCAATTCTCAGGAGTCAGCTGGTCCTGGAGGTACAAGGAGCAGGCCTGGAACAATTTAATGTACTGTAACATGGAAGTGGCCTCCATTAAGTACAAGACGTTCTCGGGTGTTATAAGAATCTCTCCTGTGTAAACATAAAGGACAATCTGATACAAAATATTGGAGTCAATGCCTTTCAAGTCGACTTTTGCCTGGCAACTCTCTTTAAAGTTGTTACAGAACATTGCCTTGAAGTAAGGACTGCTTGCAGCCAGCACATTCCTGTGGCAAGGGATTTCAAACTCGCTAGTGCAGAGAGTAACATCAGTCAACATCCCGTTTTGCCTTAAAACGTTGAGCTGCCTCAATAGTTCGGAGGAGAAGTCCTGGTCTTTGAAGAGAAGGTCCTTTGCAGATTCTTCCTCCATAGCAAAATGTGTGAGAGAGGAATATTGACCTTGGCAGGGAAGACAAATTCTTAGCAGCTTTTATTTAAATGCCCAGCTCCAAAGGGGACAGGCATCAGAACTTTGATGGTTACTCTAAATATTCTCTCTCTGTTTGCGCACAGAAATAAGAACACTGGTTAAGTGCAGTGGGAAGGGAGTACACAAGCCACGAAGTCATTCAGCGTCTGTTTGTTTGTCTTTTAAAGGTATCAGATGTGAGGTCTGCATCTTCTATGAGCCTGACACACAGCATAAGCACTGACATTATCTTGCTGACTTGGGGCTAAAGGGAAAAGCCCTGAGCAAATTGTATGTTCATTTTAAACACGTCTAATAAATGTGCTTAGCCTTTTCTGCGCTATTTTTAAAGTATTCGCAGTTTAGTAACTTATGCCTCTTTCCCTTAGAGTTAGTCATTACTGAAGAATGTAAATCTGACAGAGCTAAACTCTCTGCAACAGGACAAACTAAACTCTAGAAACTGGGAATCTGCATTAAAAATGGTTATTTATTAACTCTGCTTAGTTGTTGTTTTTATATTAATCAGACACACGACTAAACAATGTACCAGGCAGAATAATAAGATGGCTATCTATCTTCATGACAATCTGACTGTTCAATCTGCAGTGAAATCACATGGTAGAAATGTTTACCTTATGTTGTCCTTCACTGCATTCACTCACTTGGTGTCCTTTAGTCTCTGCTGAGATTTTCCATAGCTAGTACATGAGCAAAAACTAAATACCCTCAAGATGTTTCTTTCTGTTGGTAAGTGATTCATAGAAGGTCATTTCTGGATTTGTTTATTCTGAAGGCACTTTCCCTGCTTTCTGGAGCTTTGTGAAAGAACCACCAGGCAATGAGGCATTGTATACATTCCAGGGCTAAGAATAGTCACATATGGACTCTCACTGTTATCACATGTGACATTCCCCTTGCCTTTTGCAAGGAGCTGAACATTACTGAGCATGCCCAGGGGGTGTTTTTCTGGCAAGTGTTTACGTATAACAAATAGACTCTGAAACCAAGGTACACTTATAAAAGTTCTGGCTGTCCATTTGGAAACAGCCAGAAGGCCCTGTCCTGAAGTGCCTGGGAATTCTAGAAGCTTGTAAACAGTCTGAAATGCCTAGCACTAGGTATGCACTGTCATGCACTTTCAACTTGAGGGAGGGGAAAATGGGTATCAGGAGTTTCCGAGGGGACAATATTTTCATTTTAAGGAATCGGGGGAAGTCTTTCTAATCTATCTGCTGAGATTTGGGACTGAGTGCGGGAGCAGATGGTAGCACTGGGTGTTTCGCCCTAATGCTCCCATTGTAGCAAACTGCCCATTTTCTAAGTATCAGAGTGGTAGCCGTGTTAGTCTGTATTCACAAAAACAATGAGGAGTGTGGTGGCACCTTAAAGACTAACAGATTTATTTGGGCATAAGCTTTTGTGGGTAAAACCCCCACTTCTTCAGATGCATGGAGTGAAAATTTCAGATACAGACGCTCCCTGGGTTACGCAAGACCTGATTTATGCAAATTCGCACTTATGGAAAAAGTTCCATAAGCCAGAAATAGGGTTTTCGAGTTGTGGAAATTTTTGCGTAACGTATCGGTATACATTTCCGACTTAACGCAAAATTCTAGTTGCACAAGGCTTTCCCAAATGGAACAACTGCGTAACACGGGGGGTGTCTGGACAGTCATAAATATATATTGTTACATGAAGAATAAAACCATGCTAAAGTAACTGAGGGATAGACAGTGCCCTCAAGGCACAGCCCTGTGCTGGGGCAGTGCAGAGCTCGGGAAGCATCCTGAAGCTCCCTGGTTACACAGAGAGGAGCATAGTCTGTGACACTCCTTTAAATAATCCCATTTTATGCAGCCAGCCAGGCAAATCCATTGGCCAATGTAGATGGGGGAGTAGGTAGAACAATAGCCCTGTCTACTCCTTTCTCTCTCTCCTCCCTTCCCCCCGCCCACTTTCAGTTGAGTCGCTCCTAAGCACCATAATTAGTAGTCCATGCACTCCTGGGAGCATAAGCACCGTAATGTGGGCCATGCAAGGTGGGTTGGGGGAAGGTGCATTACTGCCTCTCATATCGCTGCCTACAGGGCTGGCCATGATCATACCCTAAATATTTACAGCGCGCTTCAAAAACCAAAATGTAAGGTTCTGCTCCACATCCAGGGAACATTAACTGCCCAAGTGAAAGCCACCGAACCCGAGAAGATAAGCCAAAAAGCAGTGGTGTGTGTCTGTGTTATTTCTGCTACGGTGGTTTTTCTGCTGATTGCTTTGGCTTGGTGTCTATCTGCACTAGCATTAGCTCTTTAGGGTTTGTTTGCTTGGTTAGTTTTTTCTGGCCATTTCCTGGCAATGGCTGAGGATTTATTTTTTAACCCTTAAAGAAACTATCACAGCCATTCAACCCTGGATGGGCTTTACTTATGTTAAGGTTTTGTGGGGTGGGGATGGGTAGGATTTTTGCTGTGCCTCTGCTTTTGGATACTGGTGTATGTTTGAAAAACATTTATAAGATCAAATCTTGAGGTCTTTACTTATGCAAGATCTCTCTGACCTTGAATTTGGCCTATATAGTTTAAATAACCTATTTCTCTGTTTGATAGGGGTGCAGTGCTAATTCCTCAGAAAGGATTTCTACTAATTGTGGCCATGACTCTGGGGAAATGAAGATACTGCTACATGTCTTTGATTACCTTTTCCCTTCCCATGAAGGGAGGTTACAGTTTCAGAGATGATTCTCCCACCACCAGTGCATCTCAGAGTGCTATGTGCCTCAGCCAGATGGTTGCCAGCGAGTTTGCTTGAATTATATTGTAGTCATAGCTGTTTCAGCTTGAAAGGACACAGAGCAGAGCCTGTAACTGAACTAGCAGCAATTGCTTGAATTGGAGTTTCCTGTTAGGAAAGTATAGAAATAATTTTTCATGAAGCATTTTAGAAAAAGAAACAGCCCCTAGTTTTCTATCTCTGGTGCTTATATGTCCTTCGGCACCGCAGTGCCTTGGCACCTCACATTCTAGTCACAACACTCCTGTGAGATAGCAAAGTGCTATTACCCCATTTTACAGTCCCTGGAAGAATGTCACAGGCAAGTGGAACTCATCATGACTACATGGGAGCAGGAGGACAGTCAAATGTGAGAGTTGGACAAAACTCTTCATTTTGTTTCAAATAGAGCTGTGCAATACCAAGGCCATCGCAAAGGTGTGACATGGACAAATGCAACACTTTTATCCTTTCCAGAAGCCTCTCTCTTTGGTCTCTTGCCAAATTGTTCTGAATCTGCTGCCCCTTGTCCTCAAACCCAAGTCTTGCTATACCCAATTTATCTCTTGTTGCCAACAATCTTGCATTCCTCCTGTTATGCTGGTTCAGCTATCCTTATAATCTGATTCTGCTGAGCACTGAAACACCACCCCCTCACCCCTTGTATATCCCATGTCACTACTGCATTACTCATTTGCTATATAACTGATTCTTTATAGCAACCTAACTCTACAGCTATGGTTTGTATTCATGTGCAACACAGAACCTGCTTTCACTTGTTAGAAGTAGAGTTGGGGCTGAATCCAAACCTCAGATCTGGATCTGGATCTTGGTTTGGTTCTGAGTTTGCAGGCTGTGTAATGGGCCAAATTTGGCCCACTCTGAAACTTGGAACATTTAGGTTTGGATCTGAATATTGAGTGCCTGAGTATGTGAGAGTTTGAAGCCTGGGTATTGACCCATTATAGAGACTCAAGGCCAAATTTTGCTCTGTTACATCTGTGAGAATCCAGGTTAACTTCATGGGCCTCACTGCTGCCCTTGCACTTGTATAACTGAAGAATTTGGCCCAAGAAGTTTGGCTCTGGATTTTGGTTCAGGCCAATCTCTCTAATCAGAAGGCGAGGGGCTAAGAGAGAAGCTATCATGGATTTTCTTGTTTTCTAAGAAAGACCTATTAGTCTTAATTGAAACAGTCTTCAGGCCAAAGCAAATTTGGCTGCCTAAAATTAGGCACTTAAAATTCATATTTAGGCACCTAAGTAAGTGACTTGATTTAAGAAGTGCTGAGCATCCCCAGATCCTGCTGGAACCTGTGAGTAACTGTAAGCACCCAAGTCTGAACATTTTAGCATAGGTGCTTCATCCTCCCACGGAACTCCTGCACACTCATATTGGAAGCCTGCTATACTCTTGACAAACTGTGTCATCCAAATAGTGTTCCTGCATGGATCTTAGTGGATCAGATGTACAGTGTGACCTCTGAATGATAAAAGACCTCTGGGAGCACTGGATACCTAAGTAATTGCTAATTTATTTCTGAAGGCACTGCTTACAACAGAACTAAGGCAACTGCAAGTCTAAGATACGTGTCTCCTGCTCTGCTGTGCTCTTTCTTTCTCGATTCTGAGAGTTGCTGGATACAGAAGCCTGAGGTTGATTTCAGATTAGGAATTTGCCTCCAAATAAAAAAAAAATCTATTGAAAAATTGGCCGAGTATGAGAGCTGCTAAATGTTCCTGTGACTAGCACATCCTCACTGTCCTGCGCACTATGCAGCCTCAGGTTGCTCCTTGAAACGCCTTCTTCCTTTCAATTAGTCATCCCCAACTGACCTTGCTCTCACTTAAGTAATGTACTAGCTGCCCAGACACCATTGTTGAGAATATGATATAAATATCGAGAGAGAGAGAGACAGACTTTGTTCCACTATCCTCAGAAGTTAGTACATTGTAATAAAAAGGCATGAGCAAGATGCACAAAACCCCATAAGCCTGTTTCCTGATCAGCCACTCTTATCCCTTAGCTTCCCAGACTCTCCCCTGTACTCTCCCTGCCACATCAGGTCTAATCTAAGGCTCAGTCATTTGTTTAGGGCATAGTCCTGCATCAGGGGTGGTGCAGAGCTGTCCAGCTCCAGTAGGAGAACCTCTCAACGCTCATTGGGAGCATGCTCATTTCTATGTGGTAAGTATACTCCCCCTTGCAGGCCAGCCCACTTTATGGGCAACACAAGGCAGGGCAGGCCAGGGGCCCACCTCCTCCCCACCCACTCTGCTGTGCTAGATTCCAGTGGGTAGCGCAGAGGGTGCAGTCCCTGCCCTCCCCTCAGCCCAGGGACTGCATTCTTTGGCCCTTTTGTGGGATAATTTAGCAGATGATGCTGATGGGAGACATGGCTCAGACAGGGAACTCATGCCCACCTTCCCTTTGGATTGAGAGCAGAGGCTGATGTGCATCGTTAATTGGCAGCTCTCTGGCAGTTTAAGAAGCTGTGATGATGGGCTCAGAAGGGAGCACTATTCAGTCCATTTTGGCAGAAAGTGTGATGGCATGATATGAAGTGCTTAGGACGTGGGTTATAGGAGCAGAGGAAGAAGGAGGATTGTCTTTGGAATTTTCTAGAGACACCAAAGATCCCTGGGGGAAATGGTGACAAGATTCTAGAAATCCCTCTTTCTGTTACAAATGGGAAGACAGGCCAGTTTAAATTTAGTTTTTTAAAACATTTTTATTGCATGAGAACATTTGGTGTGATAGACTTGGCCTAAACCTCACATCCAGGTAACATAAGGATTACCTAGTAACATTTTCCCCTGCTGAAAAGAAAATAAACGGTTGTTTTTTTTTTATTGCTAGTGCCACATTTTTTGCATGCTACTTGGAAGCTGGTCAAGAAGGTGGCTTCTTCTCATGTGACAGCAGTCTTAGTGTAGCAGTGACACTAGCAGCTTTCTGAAGTCCCCAGACGTTTCTGATTTGATGGCCTCCACTAAGGACTTGTTGTACAATTTGTGGAACTTCTCCTTTATTGTTTGAAGGTCAATCTGATGGGAAATGGAAATAATTTTTAGAAGCATGGATCTGTTTTGCATAATACCTCACCCTTCTAGGTCCTGATCCAAAGCTCACTGCAGTCAGTGGGAAGATTCCTATTGATTTTAATCAGATTTGATCCAGGGCCTTGATGGGAAAGGAGTAGGTTTAAAACCTTGGAGAACTTTTAGCTCAAACTTGATATCCTGACAGCTACCCTGACAGAGTGGCTCAAGTTACTGTCTTCTCTGGAAGACTTTCATGGGTGGTAAGGACTGGGGGAGAAATTTCCAGGAATAGAATTAAAAAAATAAATAGTTTTTGAGTCATACATAACTTTCTGGTTGCTAAGTACAGAGAACCAGATGTTATGTTATTCTTTAAAAGATGGCATAGATGATATGGGTCATATCTTTATTACAGAGCTTCTCAAATGTTTCCATAGTCAGGCCACAACTTAACAGGGAGAGTGTCCTGGAGACTAATTTCCTGCCCCACCACTTCAGTCATATGGATAATCACTTCATCTCACCATTACATGAACTGCTTCCCTTTCTATTCGTGACCATGTAACATCCCGGTGGTGACAACAGCTTACATACAAGAGTGATGTTAAGACAGTGTTTATGGAGCTGAAATGTCTTGAGCATGTTTTGTGCTTTGTGAAAAGACAAATTATGGTCTGCTTTGGCTCTTATCTTCTCTCCTTCTCCTCTGCCCTGTTTTTCTCATCAGGAAACAGGCAGACCCTGCATCATGTGACTCCTTAGCTCTCCACTGATGATACTTTGGGAACTGCTTCTTTATCATTATTCAGTTAGGATTTTTTTTAACAAAGCTCTTTGGGACCAAACGACTCATCTCCCAGTTGAATAATGGTGGCCAACTTTAATCTAGATGTGTTTAGCTCCATTGTGCAATTACTAATGTGTCTCATGCATCGTTCTTTTAAAAAAATAAATAGATTTGGTATTAAGTCTAGTGTCTGTTCTCAGTTTCACGGGAGTAAAGACAGTAATAGCACTGAAGTCCATGGAGCTTCGTTGAATTTAAATTGCAAAACAGATTGACTGAGCGCAGAATCTGGTCCTACTACTGTAATTCATTCCTTCTAAATTTCACACTTATCCACCAGAAGATTTGGGGCCTCTCAGATCCCAGCATATCTTACCTCAGCCCGAGTCACGAGGATGCGAATCAAAGTCTCCTCCTCTGTCCCTGCGCCCTTCATTGCCTCATACAGACGGGTGGCAAAGTAGCCTTGGCAATCTCTGGCACATCTCACTAAAGAAGAAACATGGAGAGATCTCATGAGCCTTGTACATTTCATATCCCGCGCTACAGTCTCAGTAGGAGGAGAACAGCAGCCCTATTAATGGAAACTTAGACATTCCCAATGTCTGTACCCAACTGGACAAGCATTGTTGTAGGGCCTTAGTCCTGCAACTGGCTCTGTGGAGATGCAAGGGTCAAGCCAATCGTGACTGAAGCCTAAAAGTGAATGCATTACCCTACAGAGAGAGCATGTTATATAACTGTGAATATCAAACTTGAATAAACATGTTATTGTAAGCACAGAAGGGCTGACAATGTTGATGTTATGTTCCAGAATGAAAACAGATTGTATGGGGACATGGTTTTTGTTCTTTTGGCCCGTCTGTAATTCCGCTCCCTGCCAACTTACTCCTGAGTGGAATGACATTGGCTTACTTCTATGCTCTGAGACCCAAGAGCTAGATAACCCATGCTGGGGCTTAATGGAGGTTCCTACTTCCCACAGGCATGTAGGCAAGTCAACATTAATTGGTTCTGTCCCCCCAGTGGTCTTGCCATGTCTCAAACTAGTTCTAATAAAGCAGATTATCACTGTGTTTATACACATAAGAACCCCAATGGCTAATCTCAAGTGAGGATGAAAACTAGAGAGAAAAGCTATAGACTTTTTCTTTTACCAAGAGTGAGAAAGGCCTTCTCCAAATCTCCAGATGTTTCACTTTTAATGGCATCTTCAATGTCTTTCCCCTTCAGCTAAAGAGACAATGAAAAAAATAATTATAGCTGCTGTTCGTGCACTACTGTATCCCTCTAGTATCAGAACAGCAGTCAGCCACTCCTGTTTCTGATCAGATGGCATTTAAAGTGGCAAAAGACTGCTTTAGATTATATTGATCCTTTCTGTGGCTTTAGGGAGTAAGCTTTTAATTACTTTAATCCCTATAGCGGACAAGGGGCTCACTCTGTCTCAAAGGACCAGATCCTCAGCCGCTGTAACTCTTCATGGCTCCATTGACATTGATAGAACTATACCGATTTAAATCAGCTGGCTCGGAATATATAACGTGCATCATTAAAGCTAACTGAAGCATTTGCAGTGGGTGTTATAGTGAATCATCTCATGGCTTTTTCTTGGGGAGACCTCCAACTGAGAGAGACTGTTGGCACCTCCTCTGGCCCACCAAAGACTTGGATAGGTCCAGACAGTCAAGGTAGATTTTGGTGGGTTATAACTTATTTTCTTTGGGTAAATGTAGTTTATTAGGGTCTGAGGTTTGCCTGGGTTTTGTGCCACACTGTAGGGAGGAGACAGTGGGGCACTGGAAGGAGAAAATATTTTGAAGTTAAAATCTGTTCTAATTTTTGTGAATAAAATAAAAATCTTCTATTTGTAAACATGAGATTTCCCCTGACTCCGCCTTGCAAGATAAGGTCCTGGAATATCTGCTTAAATGAGAGATGGACAAAACTGGGAATGTTTAGGGTTTGAGTTCTGCAAAACCAGGCTTGGTTTGAATCTAGTCTTGTAAATCAAACCCATCAAAATATGGAGAGGATTCATGCGTGGACAAATGGCTTTAGTCTCAAGCCCATTGCGACTTCAGATACAGATGGAAAGGATGCAGGGGGGTTTGACTTGGACAACCCATGTTTGGCTTTTGCTTTAGAAACTCGGGGGATTTCAGATTTAAGGCTCATTTATCGAAACTGCCAGTGTGTGGGTAGTGTTTATCTGCACATGTGTGCAGATAAATGTTTCTGGCTTTGGCCTCTCTCTAGCCACAAACCAAGGTTTGGAGTAAGTTGTGAATATATGTCCAACAATTCCTTACTAGATTTTCCCCCTCATCAAGAGATTCAATTGTTCTAATGATCTGCTGAACGCAGAACAAGTTTAGGAAGCGAAAATAAATGCAAGTTCTCGCCTTAAGGTAATCATGTTCAGGCATCAAAACACAGTTACATTTCTTTTTAAGAATTGATCTAAAAAGATCAGAGAATCATTAAATGGGCAATGTCAACTTGTCCATCTCCAGCCAGAGCCAGAGAGTTCTCTCTAGTATATTCTGGAGTGTTTTGTCCAGTCCAGTTTTAAATACTGCAAGTGACAGAGTTTCTATCACTTCCTTTGGGAGATGATTCCTTGCCTACTGCATCTCAATGTTAAACTAAATTCTCAACCTAATGCATTTTATCTTAACTGCCTGCCTTGTAAATAGCTATGAACTTTGTCTAAACAAACCTGAATTTCATTTATAACATTACATAGGCATCCAACACACTCAACAGAGTTTTTGTTTTTTGGCTCTTCGTTTTAGTAGCTGGGATGGAGCTGTTATGGTTTCAGCCAGAGCTGTTTATATTTCAGAAGGGACTAAGCTGCAAAGTTTAGCTCCAAATGTTCCCAAAGTTCAGGGGTGTTTGCATCTCAAGGTTTGGTGTGGGCCTCTCTTTAATTTACACATTTTGAGCAGGGCCGGCTCCAGGCACCATCTAAAGAAGCAGGTGCTTGGGGCAGCCAATACGAAGGGGCGGCTCTCCGGCCGCTATAGGGGCGGCACATCTGGGTCTTTGGCGGCAATTCAGCAGTGGGTCCCTCAGTTCCTCTTGGAGCGAAGGACACACTGCTGAATTGCCATCAAAGAGTGGAGTGTTGCAATTGCGGTGTTGCACCTTTTTTTTTTAATTATTATTTCCCCTTGGGGCGGCAGAAAACCTGGAGCAGGCCCTGATTTTGAGAGAAAAGTGCTTCCACTTAGTCACAAGCAGGACATGCCATCTTACCTTCTCCTACTTTGTCCTTATTCTCTTCCTAATTATTTTTCAGGTTCCTTGGGCTCAATTCCAAACAAGTTTGGAAGCCTTTTGTGAAAAGAGGTCCATTTCTTGCATGGGAGACCAGCAAGAGCTAGGTTCAAGAGGCCTTCCTATCTGAACATCCTTTTCATTGAGACTGGAAGATCAGGATGAGGGATGTAGATTCCCACCCATCAGATCTCTGCTTCAGTGGAGGAGAGGAGCAGAAAGTAAGGCTACGTCTACACTACCCGCCGTATCGGCGGGTTACAAGTGATTGCTCGGGGATTGATATATCGCGTCTCATCTAGATGCAATATATCAATCCCTGAGCGCACTTATATCGATTCCGGAACTCCACCAATCTCAATGGAGTTGCGGAATCGACAGGGGGAGCCGCGGTAATCGATCCCGCGCGGTGAGGACGGTGAGTAATCTGATCTTAGATATTTGACTTCAGCTACGTTATTCACGTAGCTGAAGTTGCGTATCTAAGATCGATTTTCCCCCGTAGTGTAGACCAGCCTGAGACCCTCAATGTCTCTGGCCAGGGGCCTGTTAGCAGTGCAATGTACCCCTTTGCTGAGTCTTTGCAGTGTGACTGTGGAAAGGTCACCCTCTCTGTTATTCATAGGGTTGGGGGAAGACAGGACAACAGCTAAACTTATTTTGCTGGATATTATGGGGCAGATCCTCAAATGGTGCAAATTGACATAGACCATTCATTACAGCATTTGAAGATCTAGCCTTATACATATATTGCTAGGTGTTTAGAATGACTGACCTCTCCTTAAAATTACAAATAAAGAATCATATGTTCCAAATGTAAGTAAATCCACTCTAGGAATTATTTTTGGGGAAGTTCTATGGACTGTGTTATGCAGGAGGTCAGGCTAGATCACAATGGGCCTGTCTGGCCTTGGACTCTATGAATGTGTAAATTAATTCCATTAAATTATCACTGAGTTCCAAACTGCACAATTACTGTCACAAAACAAAGAAAAAAACAACCAACAAAACTTACCTTTTCATAAGCTTGAAAGGTAGCTCTTAGCTGCATGTAGTTTCTCTTTGCTAAGACAACATTGAAAACCAATTCGTCTGTTCCCCAGCAGCCTTCCCCTGCCTCAAAGATTGAATGTTAACATTAACCATTTTCAAATGTTTGTGGTTTTTTTTTTCATATTTTTAAAAACCAGACATTGCAGTGAACCCAGTGCATCTAATTGTGTTCCCAACCTGCCCTTTTATTTATGTAATTTAATGTCATTAGCCATGGGGTTGTTCAACGTTTAGACACCTTAGAAATGCCATAGACCGATGAAGGCCATGGCAATTGGGGATGTCTCCATTATTTCACTTACTTCATATAGGTCTTTGGCATCTTGCCCAGCGAGCTCTGCATCGATCTCCAGCCCTTCATCTCGGTTAGCCTACAGAAAGGGACATTGTGTTTTAAAAAAGAGAACACATGCTGATTACTCTTGTTTATTAGAACCTCCAAGTTACAAACACCCGCGTTATGAACTGTCTGGTCAACCACACACCTCCTTTGGAACCAGAAGTACACAATCAGGCAGTAGCAGAGACAAAAAACCAACAACATCATAAAGCAAATACTGCACAGTACTGTGTTAAATGTAAACTGCTAAAAAATAAATATTTTTTGACAAGGTAAGGAAACTGTTTCTGTGCTTGCTTCATTTAAAGTAAGATGGTTAAAAGCATCATTTTTCTTCTGCATAGTAAAGTTTCAAAGCTGTATTAAGTCAATGTTCAGTTGTAAAATTTTGAAAGAACAACTTTAATGTTTTGTTCAGAGTTACGAACAACCTCCATTCCGAAGGTATTTGTACTAGGTTCTACTGTACTAGAATAGAGCCTTTTCCTTCTTGCCTTCATGCTTCGTCATAGTCTTTTTGCTGCCATCTACTGGCCATTGTCTAGTACTGTATCAATAAATTACACAGGGCTAAATTCTACTTTGGTTCACCTTGCGCCCTGTGTAATCCCATTCCCTTCAAAGTATAAATCAGGGCAGAATTTAGTCCATAGTATTTGCTGTACTTGAGAGATGCTAGTTCGCCAAGGCTGGTATCCTGCCTTCTGCAACACTCAATACCTGTTGCTTCAGAAAGCGGCGAAAAGATCCTATGTTTTACTTACACAGTTGTGCAATGCTGTACAGTGGAGGCCTCCTAAGTGATCTCTGACTGTCAGGAACATGTAGCCTCTTGACCCTACATCTGAAACTTTCTTGCAAGGATAGGGGAATACGGAGGCACATCTGTCACAACAGTCAATTTTTAAAAAAATGTCCAATGCCTAGAATGAAATGTCACTTTTGTTACGTTTCTATTCCCAACTAAAAATCATGTGGCCTTGTACTGTTCCTCCCTATTTAACAATCAGAACCATTCACTAACAGCTGCCTTTTTAGTGTTGCTTTAATTTTCTACGGGAATTTCTGGTAGCACGCATCAAGGATAAATCTATGAACATAACCTGGTTTGTCTCCCCCCTGAAAATACACCTAGAGGGGTCAAACAAAACTATTGTGACTTCCCACATTCTAGAATGGGAATGTAGCTGTCATGTATTTAGCTACGCCACGGTTGTGCCTTTGCTTCCTGAGTGCTCTACCTTTTCATTTCAAAGCCTGTCTGCAGAGACAGACAGTCATTTTGTGTTTTCTGTTCAGTGAATACTTTCTCTCTCTCTCTCACCCACACACACAGAGACTTCACTTTTGTTCTTTGTTTTAGATTAAGAAAACAAGATCATTCTGTCTGATATTATGTTTGTTCTGTGTGAATGGAAAAACATAGCAAGCCCCTCCCACACTTTCTCTGTCTTGTCTGTTTAGATTGTAAGCTTTTTGGGTCAGGGACTGTTTTTAATTACGTCTCTGGCGCAATGAAACCCTGATCGTGGTTAGGTACTCTAGGCCTTACCATAATACACAAAAGAAAGTAGTAATAATCCAGTATCTTCAATGGAGAGATAATATCGAGCAAGAGCTAAAAACTCTTAGTGAGAATTATCATCAATGGTAAAATACGCCCTTGACAGAAAGAGGTGGGGGGCACATTCTGAGAATGGCCAACGACTGCTATGGTCTAAAGCAGGGGTGGCCAACCTGAGCCTGAGAAGGAGGCAGAATTTACCAATGTACATTGCCAAAGAGCCACAGTGCTACATCAGCAGCCCCCTCCGTCAGCTCACCCTGCTCCACTCCCAACACATACTGGCTGGCAGCACCGCCGATCAGTGCCCCCTCTCCCTCCTTGCACCTCCTGATCAGCTGTTTCACAGCATGCAGGAGGATCTGAAGGGAAGGGGGAGAAGCGAGGGCATTGCAGGCTCAGGGGATGGGGCAGGAAGGGTTGGAGTGGAGGCAGGGCCTGTGGCAGAGCCAGGGGTTGAGCAGTGAGCACCCCCAGCACATTGGCAAGTTGATGCCTGTAGCTCCAGCCGTGGAGTCGGTCCCTATAGAAGGAGCCATATATTAACTTCTGAAGAGCCACATGTGGCTCCGGAGCCACAGGTTGGCCACCCCGGTCTATAGAACCAGGTGGGAAATAAGAAAGAATCCAGCCCAACAGTGCAATAATCAAATCTCCCTGGACAGGGGCAGATCCTCTTTTGTGTCCCTAGGCCTTACACTATAAACCTCAGACAAGAAGAGCCAAGGCTGAGCTGTTATTGGAGCCATGGTCACAACCAGCCTGAATTGTACACTCATCTTTAATTATGACACTAGATTTGGTTAAAAGGCTGTAAGAGTAGATGTTTTGCTGTAAAAAGGCTGTGTGCACAGAACAGAGATTTATCATACCTGCACTATCTAGGTGTGTAGAAAAGAAATGTCTATATCATGTAGGTTTGTAATAGAAATATTCCAACTCTCACCTGTAGCACAGAAACCAGAATCTTCCTTAGGGATCCACTTGTGTCACTTTTTACATCAGATTCTAGATCCCGCTCAAAGACTATGAAGAAAAAAAGTCTGTAAGATTTTATTCACTGCTAAAGGGTGAAATATTTTCTTTAAATGAGGATGTTTTCAATAAAATATCACTTACGCCTTTTGTATGCTTCCTTTATGTCTACTATTTGCTGGGATAAGCAAACAAACAAAAAATCAG
Organism: Chelonoidis abingdonii; assembly: GCF_003597395.2. NCBI lineage: Eukaryota > Metazoa > Chordata > Testudines > Testudinidae > Chelonoidis > Chelonoidis abingdonii. The sequence goes on from NC_133770.1 coordinate 280,235,339, forward strand.
GTCAGTAACATGCCCGTGTGACTTGACATCTTCAGATATCACAGTGGTGTGCCTGGGATTAGACCCCAGATAGAATGGTGACATTTAGTGGGAGATATTTAATAGGCCAGATTCTCAGTCTCCACTAAGATCCCAGTTCAGGAAAGCACATAAGCACATCCTTAAATCCGTTCCTATTCAGGACAGCAGCTAAGCACATGCTTAACTTTGTTTCTTTGATTTCAGTGGGATTTAAGCACATGCTTAACTGCTGTCCTGAAGAGGATCACTGTCCTGAGTTGGGTGAGCCTAAATGCCCTTTGAACTGTTGCAGTGATGCAAAGAGCTCTTCACACGGTCTTAAACAGGCATAAATGTTGTCACATTATGATGTAGGATACACCCCCCAGGCATCTATCCCTCTCTGCATCTTTCCAAAGCCTACTCATATTCTGAGGGAGGTGTGTGCTGGAGGGCTGAGAGGGAACTTTCTGAAGCAGCTATGATGTTCTTTATCTACATAGCATTTTGGGTTTAGGGTGGCCACTCATGTGGTCCCAGAATACCAGACATTCTGTTACTTCTAGGAATGATGTGGACTTGCCCCTGCAGATGAAATACCCCCTCCCCACCTCCAAGTGTGACCTTGCATGTGCAGTGAGGTCATGCTGGCAGAGGTAAAGTGACACACTCTTCAAATGTCATCCCCCATGTGATATCAGACATAACCACGTGCGTTTTTGTCACAGTACTGGATGGGGGACAAACCACCCCAAAAGAGGATTGTCCAGTTTATAACAGGACAAATGGCCTGACTACTGTGGTCACTTCCTTTAAAAATGTTCCTGACTCCAGTCTAAGGGGGCTGATAGCCTTTTGTCTGCAGCCTCTGGAGGGAGACATACTCCACTCACTTGAGCAGGTCTGACATATCTTCTTCTGGAGGGCAGGGGTGACGTGTACACACAAGTCAGAGCAGTACTGCAAGGAAGATGTATAACAGCAGCTAAACACCCACAAACCTTATTGACCCTGGTGCAAAGAATCTCAATCAGCACCGATTCATCCGTTCCTGCACCTTTCATTGCTTTCCGAAGCTCTCTGGCATCATATTCACATGGGCGATCCAACAGAGCCAAGGCTGTCTTTTCAAAATTCCCACTTAGTTCTCCTTTCAGTACCTCTTCCAAATCCTGAGGAAGTAGCCCAGAAAGTTAATTCATAGCACAGAAAATCCACACAGAAGAATTGAGAGAGGTAATGTTTACTATTGTTTGTTGATTTTTTGTGTTAAGTCTACAGAGTTGTTAACATTTCCTGTGCTAAAGGATGTCTTCCAAGAATTCAGATTAAAAAAAAGGGAAAAATAACTTTAAATCTATGGGCCTGGTTCTTCTCTCATTGACACCAATGTACATCAGGAGTCCCTCTATTGACGTCAATAGACTAATCTCAGTGTAAACCACCAGGCAGCCCAGTGCCTAGAGAAAGTGAGTTGGGATTACTTGATACACTGTCTCAAGAGGCTCATGCTATATAGGCAAGAGCAAACTAGTATTACTGTGTATGGCTGTTAAGGGTGATAACACCCAAACATTGTGTCCTTTGGTTGGAAATAAGTCAGAAATTCCCAATATCAGAGCCACTGTAACTGTGATGTCTCAAACTCGTCATTTCAGACCCTTTGGCTCAATTCTCTAACATCTGCTGCTTCAAATACTCATTGTGAAACAAATCCTGCAGTCCTTGCTCAGGCAAAATTCTTATTGCACTCCCTATTGGGTTTGGCCTGTTGAAGGATTTTTAGCCCAATACTGCCATCCTTACTGACATTGATTATTGACCTAACCTGCAACTAGCTCTAATCAATTACAAATTAAGTATAAGGCCTGCAGGATTTGACCCTATACCTAAAACAGATGTTTTGGAAGATTTTATTTTTCTTATATTAAAGATTACTCAGGCATTGGGTCTTTCCTTTCAGAAGTCAAGTACCAAAACAGATTTCTGATCCTTTTAACTTTATTGGCAATTTGTAGGTCAGATTCTAATCTCATGCTGGTATAAATCAGCAGTAAATCCATTGAAATCAATAAACTTACACTGATGTAAAACTGGTATAAGTAATATCAGAATTGTCCTTCTGAATTTGCATTAGGGAATTTCTGTTGCTACATCAACTACCTTCACCCTCATTTCACGCATTCTTTCTCACTTCAGGAGAGGCTAACAAAAATGAAAATGTTTTAAAAGGTTCTGGAATTTTAGTATAAATGTCCAGCTCTACTGAATTTGATAAAAATACTTTGAAGTGCTAAATGCCGTTTTCTAGAGCTGGTTGAAAATTTTCCAATCAAACAGTTTTCTGTCAGAAAATGCTGATGAGATTAAATTGAAAAATGTTGTGGAAATTATCAAAATGTCTAGATAAGGTTGAAACATAGTGTTTTGATAAAATGGAAATGTTTGTCTTTTAGGTTATTAAATTATACTGTATAATACAATGTAAAAATTGAAATGATAAAGTCGAAACAGAACATTTTGCCCTTATAAAAACAAAATATTTTTGGAATATCTGATTTGGTGAAAAATTCTGAGATTTTGCCCTTTCATCCCAAATTGGGATGAAAACATATTTTGAAAGCTCAGAATCGCCCATGGAACAGAAATTCCAAATTTCAATCAGCTCTACTGATTTTCGTTTACCAAGCTATCTGTAAGGCCCAGGATGATTAATATAATCAAAATGTTAAGTGACAGTAATTCTTTCATCGGAAACTAACTTTCTAATTCTGTGTCTTTTAAAAACTGCCAGACACATGGCATTATCAAAAATGGGGAAATGTAGGGGCACATTTCTAAAGAGCACTTTGTTTAAAACAACAGGGCCATTTTTTTTTAAATACCTTGCCATACATGGTCTTGTACTTCTGTTTCACTTGTTGCCTCTGGTCTGATGATCGATTTGATAGGATTTCAATAATTGCCGTTTCATCTGTTCCTAAAAAAGATTAATGTAGACGAGGAAATCATTCAGAAACTGCCCACAGATTTCATTTCTTCTGGGAGAGAAAAAGATGATTAAGCACTCTCCCTTCTAATTAGTAGAAAATTAGTTTCAGAACATCAGTTGGTGTCAATGATAGCTTTTCTAGCATGTACCATTTAAAACACGTTATTTTGAGTCTGCAGCCAGAACATAAAGAGAAAGTGCACCCAAATCATTGACACTTAAAGCTAAAATGTCATTAGGGAACCAAATCTCATGTTTCAAGGAATAAGCTCATCAGGGATCAGTAAGAAATTCCACCCTGTGTAGCACTGAATAACTAGCCAGATGTATTGTTTGTTAGGGTTCGGAAGTTGGTCTCCTTTGAAGGATCAGATACTGACTGCCTTTGGCAGCAGAACACAAGTGTGCCAATAGTCTGACCTAGTATGGCATGTCCCATGGGAAGTTAACCTATTGAAGACAATTGCAAAACACCCACTGTCTTCAGCAGGAGCACGAACTGGTGTATAACGATGGTGATGCTTGCTCTCTTCGTTACTTTGATCACAGCTGGTTATGACATACCAGTGTACAGTCCAGATCAGTAGGGGGCTATGTCACCCCGGTCCTGCAACTTTGGGTGTCTTACAATGCCTTGCTGAAGTAGTCCCCGCCTGAGCCACTCACAAACAGCCTTCCAGCATGAAAACCACAACAAGTATGTGTAACTGTATCCTGCCAATCACACCTGGGTTACAGTCTGGCTGTCACCAACCTTGGTTATACTGCAGGGTGACCCTAGCAAACCCCCAGGTCTGGATTTCCCCCCATAGAAGTATGTCCTATACTGCCCACCCCTGCCCTTTCCTGGATAGTGCAAATATTTTAAGTTCATTATTTCTTTAAGGGAATAATATGCAGGCTTATTGTCTCAAGTAGTTATTCAAACACTTCAATTTAAACTCACTGGATTAGATGAAACAGTAAAACAAGTTTATTTACTACAAAGAGAGAGATTTTAAGTGAGTACAAGTAATGATGCATAAAAGTCAGGAATGGTGAAATGGTTACAAGAAAAATAAAGATAAAAGACTTACTAATGCCTTACAAACTTTTATCAGATTCAAGCAAAGTTTCTCACCACATGCTTTCAGCAGTCTTATTGACCAAGCACGGTGGGTTAGGACCCCTCCCACAGAGTCCAATGACTGTTTCCGTTGTCTTTTTAGGTGCAGTGAATGTGATAAGCAGGGAGAAAGAGGGGGTTTCCTTGGAGTGTTTGTCCCTCATTTTTATAGTTTCAGTTCCCCTCTTGAAAAACATTTCCAGCTGGGCACTAGGAGACAAAGAGTCTATGTGGAAGGATGTTCCCTGCTCTTTTTTTCTCACTGGTTTGAACTTTCTTTGTTTCCCTCCCTGACTGATTACTTTGTTTACTGCTTAAATGAAAATTAAGCAAAGCACACATTCCTTTGTTAGGACAGACCTGTTTGCCAACTTCTGTTTGAGCAGAGCTGTGAGGCTTGGAATATGTATTAATAACCCACAAGACAGGGGAATTTTGTAATTTCACATACTGTGTAGCCACATGTTTTATCAGGATGATACTGACCAGAAAATTCTGAGTGTTTCAATCAGTGGTTTCCAACCTTTTCTCTACCACTGCATACTGTGATATAGAATCATAGAATATCAGAGTTGGAAGGGACCTCAGGAGGACAAAGCAGGACCAATCCCCAGACAGATTTTTGCCCCAATCCTTAAATTGCCCCCTCAAGGATTGAACTCACAACCCTGAGTTTAGCAGGCCAATGCTCAAACCATTGAGCTATCTCTCCCCCAATTATTTAATTATTTTGAGACATGTCACCATATCTTCAAATGAACTTGCCCTCTTATCACCTCGGTTTAAGCTATTTACCACCTTTACCATTCACAGTTGGCAGGGGCTGTGTGCTGGCACGGGTGTAGCTCAAGGTGCAGGGAGCAGCTGTGTCTGAGGGGATGCTGCTGATGCAGGGCCCAGCCGTGCACTCAGTCCTTTGTTGGTGCAGTGGCGACAGTTCCATTCCTTGTGGCCATGAGCATGCCAGCCCAGGCTATGCTGTCCTACACAGTCACCACAGCCACTGGCATCCAGTGGTTCACGGGCACTGAGGATGACATACCTGAGCCTGGAGGGTGCAGTGGACATTACCCAGCCCACATGGGGAAACTGATCCGGATGCATAGAACACCTGGTGTCATCACTCACTCCCGCCACCTGAATGTTCCTCCATGCCCCCCTGAGAGGCCCTGGCTGGCCTGGTCTTGGGGAGGGAGCAGGACCAAATGGAAGGCAGAAATCTGCCACCCCCATGCATCATCTCTGCGATGTTTCTATTTTGGGGAGCAATGCCCCCCATGCCCTTCCATCTCCACCCATTCAGGTGGGCAGGTGCTCTCCCTCCCTCCCTAAATGGCACCCCTCCTGCATCAGTTCTGTCCTCACCCTCCATCAGTCCAGCCCCCACCTCATCCCAATTTTGCCCCACCCAGCCCCCACTAGTTCTGCCTTCCCAGTTCCCCCACCTCACAATTCAGCCCGCCCATTTCTCCTGAGGTTCTTCGCACCACCCAACCCTGGGGGGCTGCAGCGGGTCCCTGTCCAGGCTTTCCCTGCCACTCCCAGCTGGAGGTTGCAGGAAGGAGGGCGAGGGGCAGAGGAACCAATCCGTTGCTCACAGGAGGAGTGTGGGAAGGAGAGGGAGATTGAGCTCTGATGTGTTTCTCTGCCCCTGGAGGAGATGGGGCAGTGAGGCAGTTGGCCAGTCAGAAGGTCCCCACTCTGCATCCCTGTCCCCACTCTGCATGTAGTTTTTCAAAAAATTCCATGGCACACCTGTTCGGGCCTGACGGCTCACCAATGTGCTGCAGCACACCAGTGGGAAACACTGGTGTACATGATACCTTGCAAGGCATACTTTGTACAAAGATTATTACAATAGTGTGTAGGGTTTGAACACAGCTGTATATTCCATCGCAATGGCCAACGTCAGACCTCAGGCCATGGATTCATTCTGTAACTGAAATTCTTTATGTGTTACTCTCTGTATGGGAACTGGGCCACAGCGTAGTGTCCACACTGACAACCCCCCTGGCTCCTGTGGTTAGTGTACAGTGTTAGGGGCAGAGACAAGAAGAGGCAAACGCAGTGCAAAGCGGTGATAACGGAGAAGTATTTCACTCCAGGAGGGAATGAGAGAGAGAGTTACAATGTGTGGGGAGGGGAAGGAAAGATCCTGCAGCCCAGTGTGTTGGTGGGAGATACAAACAGCTGTGGGTCAGTGTCTGAGCGCTTATTTCTCATTTACACTAGGCTCCTTTATACTGCCAGAGTGGCACAAAGAAGCCTAAGTGTCAGTGAGAATCCAGCCGCCCCTGTGTAATCGCTGTGCAGCCCATCTGTCGGAAAGATTTGCCTGTACCGATGACATTATTATAGAGCAGCTAAAAGGATCTCCTGGGGCAGCTTGATGACAGGAATGACCTTAAAGATTTAACTTCGCCACCCTGGTCATTAGCTCTAATGATGTAACTGCAGAGGTATCGTGCTAATGCCTTATGTACTACAATGTAGTGGACAATTTCCAGCCATGCAGCCTGCCTGTTTCATGCACATCCGTATTCTAAATATCAAGTGGGAAACCAAAATTCTTGACCCCAATGTACTTGAGAAAGCAAAATTGCCAAGTCTAATCACTGCTCTCAATCAAAGACATCTCCATTGGCTTGGTTATCTGCACCAGGAGGGACAATGGACACATTCCAAAAGACCTCCTGCATAGAGAAATTGTGGATGCGCCAAGGCCACGAGGCCTATGATGGTACCTCCCATAAGGCTTTATGGAAATATGCTTATGAATGTATATATATATCATAACTAGAATGTGTCTTATGCTACATATGCCATGTAACATATCTCTGTAAAGGTTATGATCTATTGAATGTATTAATCCTATTTGTATGCATGTATCATTTTTGTTTTCAAAGTTATGAATATTGGCTGTGTACTGGCTTGATTTTTAAATAACCTTAGGAGAGCATTTGGTCAGTTCCTGGAGAAAGGAATGTTGAAATTAAGTATCTAATCAAGAAACACTTTAAAAGGACAATGGATCTTGGAATGCTACAATCCACATAAGAAGTCTGCTTGAGGAGGTTCAAGGTAGCATGTAAACAATGGAAGACATCTCTAAAACTGTGAGTCATGCATGGACATGTGACTTGCCCAGGTGACTTCAAAAACTCCATTTTGTAGCTGGACTCTGCATAGGAGAGAGAAGGGGGCCTCCACCCACAAGAGAAAGTCTATTTAAGCCTGTGGGAGACCCCTCAATTTTGTCTTCAGCTGGCTAAAGAGAGAACCTCTCCATCCCCCAGGATATCTGAAAGAAACTGAAACAAAGGACAGTGACTACAAGGTGTGTGAGTGATTGCTGGACCCCGGCTAAAAGGTGATTAGTCTGTAAAAAGGGAGCATTCTGGGACTGGTGAGGATCTTATCTGTATTCAGTTTTATTAGATATAGATTTGCGTGTTCTATTTTATTTTGCTTGGTGACTTACTTTGTTCTGTCTGTTACTACTTGGAACCACTTAAATCCTACTGTCTGTATTTAATAAAATTACTTTTTACTTATTAACTAACCCAGAGTATGTATTAATAGCTGAGGGAGGCAAACAGCTGTGCACCTCTCTATCAGTGTTATAGAGGGCGAACAATTTGTGGGTTTACCCTGTATAAGCTTTATACAGGGTAAAACGGATTTATTTGGGTTTAGCCCCCACTGGGAGTTGGGCATTGGAGTGTTAAAGACAGGAACACTTCTGTTAGCTGCTTTCAGGTAAGCCTGCAGCTTTGGAGCAAGTAATTCAGACCCTGGGTCTGTGTTGGAGCAGATGGGCGTGTCTGGCTCAGCAAGACAGGGTGCTGGGGTTCTGAGCTGGCAGGGAAAGCAGGGATAGAAGTAGTCTTGGCACATCAGGTGGCAGTTCCCAAGAGGGTTTCTGTGATCCAACCCGTCACACGGCTGACTTTGGCTCAGGTACAAAGATGTTTGCAAGAGGGTCTTGACAACTTTCAAAATTGAAACTACAACCTGGGAAGACGCAACTAGCAACCGGTCACCCTGCAGGGCTGTGCTGTGCCAGGGAGTCAAAGAGGCTGAAGAGAGGTGGTTGATAGAGGAAACCAAAACTAAAGTGCAGCAGGCCTCAAGAGATAACAGCACACCAACTTCATCTTCTCTCCCTGCACCTTATGCCTGCACTATTTGTGGCAAGGGCAGTCACTTGAGAATTGGACTTTTTAGTTCCTCGGGATGCTGCAGGAAGATACCCAGTAACTGAACTGCTTTTATGCTTACACCATTGTCTTTCAAGATGGATGTGCTGCAACGTGGTGGACAATTTCAAGCCAGGTGCCCTGCATGTGTAATGCACATCCTAGGGTGTATGTAAGTATGAACCAGACGGACATAGATAAGATGTCTTTAGGACGCTAAAGGGATTCTTCATCAGAGCCTATACATCAGATTATACGTCAGGTGTGCCGAGAGCACAGTCTATCATGCTGACCAATATTGTCTCATTGTTTGCTTCCCCATCTCTATCCACCTGTTGTCTCTTGTTGTATGTTTAGCATTGAACTTATTTTCATCTCAGCATGTAGATGCTGAATAGATATGTCAGTATAGGACATGCGTATATCCCCTATTTTCAGCTATTTCATGTAGAAATCTGAACACCAGGCCAGATCTGGGGATAGACATTTTGGTGCTTGGTGTCACTGCAACCTGGAGATGTGGGAGTGTGCTTTTAATGGGGCACTTCCTAGTGAAGCTGTCATGGCTGGGGCAGGGCCGGTGCTTGCATTTAGGCAGCTTAGGCAATCGCCTAGGGTGCCAGCATTATTAGGGGGCGGCATTTTGCCAGAGGGGGCAGCAGGCAGCTCCGTTGGAGCTGCCGCAGTGGTGCCTGCGGAGGGTCCGCTGGTCCACGGCTCCAGTGGAGCTGCCGTAGTCGTGCCTGCGGACAGTCGGCTGCTCGCACGGCTGCAGTGGACCTCCCGCAGGCACCACTGCGGCAGCTCCACTGGAGCTGCGGGAGCAGCCAACCGTCCGCAGGCAGGGAGACCAGCGCGTGGGGCGGCAAAATGGCCATACGCCTAGGGCGCTCAAACCCCTAGCACCAGTCCTGGGCTGGGGGGTTGGCCAGGCAAAAGCAGCCCCTAATATTCAGATGTCCTAGGTAGCTGCCTTTGTAGCCTACCCCTAATGCCAGTGCTGAACAATGAGAGTTCATTATTCCTGTTATTGTTACTGACAGCTTGACCAGTCAATTGCAGTGAATAAATGCCATGTTCTTTCTGCTCCTTTGTGTTTAAGTCATGAAGTTAGCACACCAGGAATAATGGGCATAGTGAAGGCCCAGTTCTGTGGGGTGCCAAGTGCCCTTAGCATCTGTAGATTTCAGTGGAAGTGAGGGGTCTTCAGCACCTTGTAGGAGGTGCTCAGGATCTTCCAGGATTGGACCCTTACTGTAATGAGGTTAGGACTCTTGTGGGGTAAATATGTATTGATTAGCCAGTGATTTTACTCTTCATCAATATTAGATCCAAAAGCACGTTGGGGTGTAGTAATGATTCATATGTAGCTAATGACGATAAAGATTATTTTCCCCCAAGCTAATATAATGTATCATACTGTGAGGGTATCTGTATCTATCTATGCACACACAGAGCAGTTGTGCTTTGGAGTTCGATAGCTGAGAGAAAACAGAAAGGTTAACTCAAAACTGATCAAGCAGTTGTTTTGCCGCAAGTGCGCACTTGGACATACAACTTCTATAATGCAGAACTGTCCCATTGGTACCAACACAGCTAAACAACCCGTTAAAAACAATAGCATTCTTACCCATCCCTTTGCAAGCTTTTTGTAGTTTCTTGGCATCCCGTTCTGCATTGAAATCATGATGGCGCCGAATGGTTGGCTAGAAAAACAGGGGCAACAGTAAGTGGAAAATAATTCTACAGTGAATCCTTTGAATTACACTACATGGAATTTGGGCTAGGTTGGCTCAGATTGCCATCTGTTCTTTATTCACAAATATCCCAACTCTGATGTCCTTACTTAGTTTTAACTCACTGCGTACTCAGGAAAAACTCTTATTGACTGACTTAGATGTGTTGATCTATAACAGGGGTAGGCAACCTATGGCACGCATGCCGAAAGCGGCATGCCAACTGATTTTCAGTGGCACTCACACTGCCCGGGTCCTGGCCACTGATCCGGGGGGCTCTGCATTTTAATTTAATTTTAACTGAAGCTTCTTAAACATTTTAAAAACCTTATTTACTTTACATACAACAATAGTTTAGTTACATATTATAAACTTATAGAAAGAGACCTTCTATAACGTTAAAATGTATCACTGGCACACGAAACCTTAAATTAGAATGAATAAATGAAGACTTGGCACACCACTTCTGAAAGGTTGCCGACTCCTGATCTATAAGTAGATTATGAAAACCTTACTCACACTGGTAAGCGTTTACTCAGACAAATAGTTCCATTCAAGTCAAAGGAACTAAGTGATGACCAGCATGTGAGAGGATTGCATGAACTAGCCCTGAGTGAGTACTTCAGGATTTACCCCACTATAAAATGGAAAATAAATACAGCCTTTCAAATACTAGTACTTTTCTGGGTAAGCTGGTCTCTGGCCAAAGTAAAACATGGGGCTTGATCTTGTAACTGTTACTCATGCAGGTGGTCTTTTTCATGCAAGTAATGTTATTGATTTCAATGGCGCTAGTCACATGAGTAAAGAATACTTGAATAAGAAAGCGTTATAGCTTCAAGCTGTTAATTTGCTCTTTATGACAGTTAAAATGTAGCAGCTGATCAATATTGCCCAACTGCAGCACCATCATCCAAATGAAAATGAGTTAAATTTGCAGAAGCACCTACATGACTTAGGAGCTGAAATCCCATGGAAACTCAGTGTGATTTAGACTCCTAAGTGCTTAAGTCACTTTTGAAAATGAGACATCAGTCCTAAATCACTTAGCTGTTTTTGAAAATTTTACCTATTGTGTCTAATAGATTATAGTCACTGTCAGATTCTTGTCCAAAGTATCAGTGTTGTCTCCATCGATCTCTTTGGTTGCTTTAGCATTTCCGTAGGTGCGAGAAGCATCTTTTAGTGTTGTTCTTTTTCAGAATGGTCATGCTTAAAGATTACTAGTTCTGATGAAAACATTGGCAGTCCAGGATCATGAAGTGCTCTGTCCAAACAACAAGTGTGTCATAGCAGAATAAATCTCCCTACACTGCCAATCTACCTCAATGCTTTACTAAAGGAATCAGCTCTGGCCATTCAGTCCTTGGCACCTGTAATAAGATCACCCAAAATAATTTCAATTTGTGCTAATTTTGACTTTTACATTGCTTATATTTTGGTAAAATTATCCTAATTTTTGGCTACTCTTATGAACATAGGCATTTATAACGCACTATAACAATGTAACATTTCCTTCTCTAAATCTTCTTTCCTCGCTTTAGGATCACACGGTAATAAGACTTTCACCACCAGACCATTTATCCTAAATCTTGATTGTAAAGTTACATGTTGTTATACAGTAGGAACAGATATTAAATCAAGTCCAGTAATTAGTTAGTTACTTGACTAAACCTCTGAATTATTGTAAAAATAGAGCCATATACAGAAATATTAATATTTTCAGTTGTGAGTTTTAATTTAAATTATTCCAGTATAAAATTATATCAAAATTTGAAAGAAAATACAGTTATTGTAGCTGAACTGATGGTGTTGTATCCAAATATTTTTACTGTGAAAATACGTTTGTTATCGCTTTGATAATACTACAGGCATAAATATTTGAATATGCACTTGAAAGTAGAAATTAAATGGTATCCAGTTTCTTCATTCCTTACAAACTGATGTGCAGCATCTAAGTTCTCTCCCTCCGGTTGGTGATTGGAATAATTCTGAGAATAGAATTCACCTTTGTTCTTTGTAACATCAGGTTGTGCAGCGGCAGCCTAGCTAGACCGAGTAATGAGCATAGGTTAATGGAATAATGGCAGCTTACAATACAATGAAAGTCTATTCTCAGGATTCCTCTCCATGACGCAAAAGATGTAGGTGCAATGGATCTATTCATCTAAGCCATAATACATGCACAGTATTGATGCAAGAAGAGTCATATAACTTGTTCGAGTTGTCCTCAGCAACTAACAGATTCAGTGTTCACCATGATTTATGCAGAATTCAATAGGACCCTCAGCTGGTCTCCTGACTGAACGCTGTCTGTTGTTTGCCATACAGTGTTTATTCATCACTGTACTCTGTTCTGTATGCCATAAGCTGTCTTGTGTTAAATATTTTCAGAAAGCATTTTGGGACCCAGATTGCATTAAAGATGATATTAGATATTTTGCTGCTAAGGTAGCTAGGGTGCCTTGAGCCTTTCAATATATTTTTGTAAAATGGTCACCGATAATTTCCACCAGCATTACCTCATTCTGGATGCCTCTTTTTTCAATGATCCAATAGACCATTAATACTCCATTTCCATAGTTAAATATTAAACTGTCCCAGAGCTACACACTTATGTAAATAAACTGGAGATAGACCAGATGTCTGCAGTACACCCTTGAACTCCTCAAATTAAAACACAAGCCCTCTCTTTCAAACAGCATTTATATTTCTAGAGATTTTTATATACTTATCTGTCAATTCTCTATGGGCTGAATTGTGAAGTCTGTACTCAGTCCAGACTCAGATAAAATTCCCATTAACATCAGAAGTGCCCAGATATTACAGTGATGGATGTGATATAAGAACCCCTAGATAAACAAGACTTGAGTAATGGCTTCATGATTTGGCCCAGCTCCATGATAACAAGCTTAACACAGAGACTTTATTCCAATACTTTATTCAGCCTATAATTTAAAACATGACTATTATTAGAGTCTACCTTAAGCTAGGTAAGACATTAATAATTCTATCTTGCACTCATAGTACTCTTTTAATTCAGACAGATCCCAATTTATAAACAACAGACCATATGGGTCCCTACTCCATTATGCTACAAGGAAGGGAGCAGTTTGTAGTACGTTGATGATGAAGGAGAATGCAATAAACAGTGCTGATATTAAACTATCAAAATTATTATATTTAGAATTAACATCTATTGAGATGAATGAGGCAATTCAGATCTCTTGGAGCTATTGTTTCAGGCTTCCTGCAGACTCAGGCAGACATCATGTCATTTGTTACACTTCATATTTGCAACAGATTTCTTTGCAACCATGAAGAGGATCAATTTCTTTCAAAAAATCAACAAAGTTTTGATTCTGGAGCACAAAATGCAGCCATCAGGTAGAAGTACTAACTGTTTAAGCGACTGTTCTAATTAAACCCCTGATCTTGCCTATCTTAAATGATGTATTTTCATTATAAGATCTTTGGGGCAAGGAATATGTTTTAATCTATGTTTGCAAGGCTGTGTGTAAATGCAAGGCATCTTCTAAGTGATCAATAACAATTATTAATAAAATACCACTCACCGATCATAAATAAATGATTAAAAATATATATTTGTCAGATGGTAACTAGGTTTGAGTTAATTCATCTGTTCATCTGATAGACTGTAATGCTCCTATAAGGTTTGTTTCCAGTGTAGTATCCACTTCAGTCTGTGATATCTAGCTGAAATGTTATGGCCCTGATTAACCACTGCCCTGCACCTTGCAAAGTGAGGGAAAGGAGGGTGCAAAAAAAAAAAAATGCTGCCAAGGCTAAGTCTACATTACAGACTTCTTCTGTTGTGTGAGGAGGTGTGATCCCTGACTCACATAGCTATGGTAGCAGAAGTCCCTAGTGCAGACACAATTATATTGGCAAATCTGAACCTTTACTGGAATAGCTTGTTTCACTTGTAGCATTAGCATACCAGTACAAAATCAATACAGTGGCCTATACACTAGGAGAGCTTTGTAGATAAGGTATACTGGCAAGGGAGAATGGCAGTGTTATAGACTAACTTCGAACAGACGTGACTACACAAGACATGTTGCCAGTGCCGGCGCTTCCATTAGGCGACCTTAGGCGGTTGCCTAGGGTGCCAGGATTTGGGGGGTGGCACTTTGTGGGCTCCCCACGGGGTGCATGGGAGCTTTCGGTTCCACTCCTGTTGCGCCGCCGAAAAAGGACCTTCTGCCAACGTGCCGTGGAAAACAGCGGCAGGCAATTGAGCAGCTCAATGATTGCTGCTGTTGCCTGCAGCATTTTGGCAGAGGGTCCTTCTTCGGCAGCACAATGGGAGTGGAATCAGAAGCTCCCATGCGCCCCGTGGGGAGCGCACAAAATGCCTCCCCCCGAATTCTTTCTGGCGCCACTTTCTGGCACCGCTCCTGCATGTTGCAGTGAGGAATCAGGCCCCAAACCTGAAAGTTATAAAGAATCTGGCTAGCACAGATAATAAAATGCTAATTAAGAGGCAATAAAATAACATAAAAGGTAATAAAAGAAAAGGCCCCAGTTAGGATACTATTCTTCTTGCTTGTTCTTCCCAAGATATGGTGTATCTGATTTGGCAGCATGCCATATCTGAGACACCAGCAGCTGCATGCCTCTTCTCAAATGGGAGTGTATAGAAATACTGTTATTCTAAATAGTCCTTGTCTATAACAATTCTGCTAGGGAATGCTGATCTGGGCTTTACCGTTTTGATGGGACTGAGTTTTTAAAATTATTTCTTTCTTTGAAAAAGATAAATTGTCAAACCATCTGTCTGTCTATGATATTTAGAAGGCACTCATCATCCTGCAGTTGGAGGAGTGACCACATGAAGAAAATAAAATGCCTCTGAAATTTTCAAAAATATTTAGGAAAAGCTGGTCTCAATTCTTCACTGTCCCTAAGCAAGGCTCCTAGGTATGGGGAGGTGGTTAGGGAACCAGTCATGTCTCCTTGATTCTTAGTGGCTTGGCTGCAGCTAAGTTAAAGGAAGGGTGGGGGGCACCTTTAACTTACACTGCTGGTAGAAAACTTTCCACCAGAAAATAATTGGGCATAGCAAAGTCCTGCCCTTACACATCTTCTCCCTGCCTCTGGCAGAGGAGGCCGCAGAGCTCTGCAGCATCTGGCCCAGTGTATCTAGAAGCCTGTATCAATTGTGCAGCTCACTCCTGATGGGGAACATTCCCTCCTATAATTAGACCCAAGGAAGAGTAACTGCTCCTTAACGTCAGTGAAGCTTGCACAATTTAGCCTGAAATGTTTGTTAGCAAAGAAAATCCTTCCAGTGCCTAGAATTTAATAAACTATGAACCACTGTCAGGGCTTCTATGATCATTTGTCCGAGCTCTGTTCTCATTTACAATTCAAAAGAGTTACTTCAAGTGGTTTCATATTTACTTCCATGTAACTGAGGACAGAATATGATCAATCGACTCAAGAAATGATGCTAGTGGTTCATGGTTTATTGAACTATCTGGGCTGATTCTCCACTGCCTTGTACCTTTTAGTAATCATTTTCACCTGGGAAAGAGAGAGGAAAGTGGTTGTAAAATGCTACTTTTCTGATTTGTTGTGGTTTTGCTCCCTCTTTTCACTTATATTGTAAATGTCTACACAAGGTACGAGGCAGCTGAGAATCTGGCCCAACATAGTTAGCTAGATTTTATTTTTAATTGACAGCTGTGTCATTTCATCTTTCAACTGCTTTTAGGCATGTGGCTTGTTAATATGTCTTGACTGCTAATAAATTATTTCATGGAGAGTTGACACAACATGAGTTTGCTAATGAGGGTCAGAATATGTTTTTTTTTTTTTTTCCTGTACCAGTTCTGTTGACGCAGAAATCTATTGATTCTCAGTTCTCGTTGCGCTGCGACCCCCTTCTGAGCTTCGGTTTCAGTCCTGGATGGAGGGGCCCGGGTGTCGGCTTCAGCTCCAGGTCCCAGCAAGTCTAATACTAGCCCTGGTGACCCCATTAAAATGGGATTGCGACCCACTTCGGGGTACCGACCCACAGTTTGAGAACTGTGGGCCGCTGCACTAAAACTTTAATCTTTAAATCACAGTAAAGCATTAACTAATTAATCCTGGGAATACCCTTTGAGTGACAAATCATCAGTTGGTAAATCTGAGACAGAGGTTAGGTGAACTGCCCAGGCCAACAACTGAGTCAGCTGTAAAGCTGGGAACAGAATTCAGGAGTTCCTGGCTCCAAGTCCCATGCATGCACACTGACAAGACATTCTTCTTCGGCATGGTAGCCCTCCTAAAGTCTTATTGCTTCCTATACTCTTGATATAACAGATAGATATTCCTCACCCCATGGAAACAACACATCAGCCCAGTAGATAGTACTAAAGAAATCTTCACAGTGCTCACTAACCTAAAGTGGCTGAAGTCTGAAGATGAGTCACTTGGGTCACCATGGCTCTTACACAACTCATGACTTTGTACACATCCAATTAAAACAACATGGGTAGAGTCATTGCTTAATTTATGATATTTTTATGGTTATTAGTAGATTAGATAATCACGTTCTTCAGTTTTGCAGTTTTGTTGGGGCAATAATACTTTGTTGACAGTGTGAGAACATATCAACAGTATCAGACCATCAGATTACAGGCATGTTTTCCAGTGAAACAATGTTGGGAATTTTTTTCATGCTGTTCTAAATGGCCCAGGACAATACAACTATTAATGAGTCTGGGGGAAATAATTACAACATGGATTGTGCTTGACCTAGTTACAACATGGTTAAAATTTGTGGTGTGGATGGGACATAATCATGTCATCATAACTGGATTATGCCTTGGACTGGCCAGTTTCACCTTTGAACTTTAGGGTCTGGGTAGGCCCTATCCACACTACAGATAAGAATAGTTTCTATGAAGCACATTTATGTTCTCAATTAGCAATCTGATTCTCAGTTAGTTATCTGAAAAGATGGGTTACCTCTGAGAGTACTTAGCAAAAACGTCATGTATCCAAGTATGAAATCTGCCATAAATGCAGGAAATAGAATGCAATAAACAAGTGAAACCACATGAGATTCCCAGTCACTCTTCATCCAAGGTTGGCACAGATCTACTTGAATTGAATGGGATAGATTGCCTCTTATCAGTGGTTGAAACCAAGCTGTTGCACAGCACATCAAGTAACAATTTACTAACATGTAAATCGGTTTACTTGCCATGGGATTTCAGATGAGTCAATAACAGATAATGACCCACAAAACTCAATGAATCATTTTAGGTATTCTCTTTGATCTATCAATTCAAGCATGTGTGTCAAGTCTTACGATGAAAAACCAAATGGGTTGGCAGAAAAAAATTGAATAAAAAATAAAAGCTCTGGCAGATTCAAGGGATCTATACTTAGCATGGTTAATATTGCAACATACTTCACCTGTATAGACACTTATGGCAGACACCCAAATTTGGGACCAAAATCTAACAAGTTTCTTGAGCTAATGACAATAGCTTTGAAGTATTTACAAAATAACTACAGATCAGGAAACTAGAACAGAAGAAACACCACCAAAAAAAAGTGACCCCTAATGCAAAAGAGAGGGGAGAGTTAGATTTCCAACAAAAAGTACCTTGCAACATATCAAAATAACTGCTATTTTTACCCATCCACACCTTCAAGTTTAGCGAGGTCACACAGGTGAAACAGAAGACAATGGAATAGCAATATCTAGAATGCTAATGACAACAATTGTGCACTGACAGAAATAACACATGCCCACTTAGTCATTGACAGTGTACAGCACCAAGAGCAGCAAACTCAGGCTAGTGCAGAAGGAAGTTTTGAGAACCAGTGCCCATGTGATGAGAAAGCCACTGAGGTTTGGAGGTCATAGTTATTGGCAGATGTTTAATAAGAGTTGGAATAATCCTCTCACATATTAGAGGGGCTCAGGTGTTTTATTCTGACCTTCATCCTCGACAGCTGCTTTTGAGTGTTTTATTAATTGGCTGCCTTACTTTCTGGTTGGTTTTGGTTGATTTATTTTATTTGCATTTCACTTTAGGGAAATAAAAAAGGAACATGTAACTGTAACCACTCGAATCAGTGTATACTGACCCCGGCCATATGATGGGAGTGTTACCTTTTATAAACCTGACCAATTAATGTGAGTGATGTTAGTCTTTCACCAGCACTTTTATGTGCCACATACATTTAATCATTATTATTATCTGCTGTGCTACTGCTGCTTTTCATTGCCCCATGGACTGTTAAGATATACGTGATACATTTAGCAACAGAGCAGATATATGCATGTTCAACTGAAATACATGGAAGTAGTTAGAGAATAGAGATAAAATAAAAGCCTGTTACAATTGTTGGGCCAATTCCACTCTCAGTTTCAGAGGTACAACTCTGGTTGACGTCAGGGCTGTGTCAAAAGTCTACAACAGGGAACAAAAGGCTAATTTTTAATAGAATTCTAAGCAAACAATTTCACTAACAATACAAATCAGTCTTTATGGCTAAAAAAAAAGAACTGTCATTTTCATAAAATTAAGCGCAGGAAAAAAAACCTAGGAGACCACCTCAGAAATCCTGGAAATTGGCACAGAAAATAGTATTTATAGTCACAGGTTTGCAGTATGTTTCATTGTAGCCCATCCATCAGTTTAAGGACTCAAAGTCCTTCCACACATGTCCCAGGTATAGTCAATGAATAAGTTCTCTTACTAATTAGCAACCCTGGAAATTTGCAGAGTTTCCTTTTCTCTGTCCATAACCACATAACATACTATTATATACAATAACATAATTGTTAATACAATAACAACCAGGAATTAGGTGCTAATCTAATTAGTAAAGTTGTGTACAATAAGTTGTGCTCTCAGAAGACAACCTTTAGCAAATCAATGCCCACATGATTAATTATTAATTGGAGCATACGGACATGGGATTAATTATTCACTGTAACAGAAGCTTCTAATGAGCTGTAATGTAACTGAAAGCGAAGGTTAACTAGACCAACAGTACTGAATAGAGAAAGAAGAGGCATTGTGTTAATTCTTGAATTCTTAATATCCCATACTGTCACATGGGAAGTGCTAACACCCTGTGTTATCAGGATGAACTTTAAAGCTTTGTCTAGAAGGGATGGTTTGAATTATCAATAGCATAACTGATGTGACTCATATTTCCTTTCAGGTTCTTGAGTTAAGAGTAAAATGCAAAATGATAATGTTCTCTCTTAAGTCCGGCACATTTTAAAATACAAGATGAAAATGTTATACCATGATCTCCTAGCCTGGGAGGTTCGTTTCCCTGTAATGGAAATTGTGTTAAACCTGCTTTTACTCTATCTTGGGCCCTTTGAACCCTGGCAGTCATTGGACCATATCTAAAGCCATAAATCAAATGATGAATACAAAGGATGAATATAGGCAAACAACACAGGAATGCAGGGGCAAGATTAGAAAGGCAAAGGCACTAAATGAGCTCAAACTAGCTATGGGAATAAAGGGAAACAAGAAGACTTTTTATCAATACATTAGAGCAAGCGGAGATCAAGGAATGTTAGGCCTCAGTGAGGAGGAGAAACAGTAAATAGGAAGCGGAAATGGCAGACGATGCTAATGACTTCTTTTGTTCAGTCTTCAACTGAGAAAGTCTGAAAGAATGTTAACATAGTGAATACTTATCGGGAGGGGTAAATAAAAAAAGAGCAAGTTAAAAAATCACTTAGAACCAGTAATGCCTGCAAGTTCACCAGCTTGATAAATGCATGCTAGAATACTGCAAATTAACACACGACGATCTGAGCCCTACTATTATCTTTGGAAAGTCATGGGAGTACGAGAGATTCCAGAAACTGGAAAAGGCAAATAGACGGTGGCCCATTCTATAAAAAGGAATAAAAACAACCCAGGAACTACAGACCAGTTAAGTTTAACTCTGTGCCAGGAATGATAATGGACCAAAGTAATAAAGATAATCATCTGCAAACACTGGAGGTGGTAAGTATCAAGAATAGCCAGCATGGATTATTTGTCAAGAACACATCGATGGTCAAACCCAATTCTGATAGCTGCTTTGATAGGATATACGAGACTTGTGGATAAGCGGAGACAGCAGTGATAGGTAATACAGACTTATTAAGCATTTTATAACGTGTAATCGCATGATTCCTATCGATAAGAATAGGCAGAATACAATTAGAATGGGGCTACTATAAAGGTGGATGCATAATGACTGGAAAACTGTACCAGAAGTAGTTATTAAACGGCTTCTCAATCCTGCCTGAGAAAGGTATATACAAGTGGGTTCCGCAGGGGTCTTTTTGGGACCTGGCTCTGTTCAATATCTTCATCAACCGACTTTTAGATGTGGCGTAGAAAGTTACGCCTTATTAAGTTTGCGTCGATACGCAAACTGGAAAGGGATTGCAACTCTTTGGAGGAAGGGTTCAAAATTCAAAATATTCTCGGACAAATTGGAGAAATGGTTTGAGGTAAAACCGGAGGAAGTTCAATAAAGACAAATGCAACGTGCTCCACTTAGGAAGAACAATCAGTTTCACACATACCGAATGGTAAGACTGTCTAGGAGGAGTAGGCCAGACAAGAGATCTAGGGGTCACTAGTGTCCACAAGCTAAAATAACGGAGTCAGATCAGTGTTGATACGTCAAAAAAGCAAACAGATTCTGGGATGTATTAATCGAGGTATGTTGTAAACAAGAACCACAAGGAAGTCATCTTCGAACGCTACTCTGCGCTGGTTAGGCCCACTGGAAGTATTGTGTCCAGTTCTGGCACCGCAATTCAAGAAAATAGAGAATTAGAAGGGTCCATGAGATAAGCAACCAGATGATTAAAGGTCTTGAGAACATTGACCTATGAAGCAAAGCTGAAAGAATTGGGTTTATTTTCGATTTGGAAAGGAGAAGACTGAAGGACGGACATAGGATAGCAGTTTTCAGGTATCTAAAAGGGTGTCATCAGGAGGAGGGAGAAAACTTGTTCACCTTAGCCTCTAATGATAGAATAAGAAGCAACAGGCTTAAACTGGAGCAAGGAAGATTTAAGTTGGACATTAGGAAAAAGTTCCTAACTGTCAGGGTAGTTAAACACTGGAATAAATTGCCTAGGGAGGTTGTGAAATCTCCATCTCTGGAGATATTTAAGAGTAGGTTAGATAAATGTCTATCAGGGATGGTCTAGACAGTATTTGGTCCTGCCATGAGGCAGGGGACTGGACTCAATGACCTCTCGAGGTCTCTTCCAGTCCTAGAGTCTATGAATCTATGAATAGTCCTTTCATTTTTAAAATATCTGAATAGAAAATGTATCCCATTCCTTCTCACAATGTACGTGTGATTGGAATGAACAGAGATGAATGACACATTGCCTACAGCTTTGTGACATCTGGAGGGGTAAGAAGTGACTGAATCAGAAAGTGCTTGGGCTCCAGAATGTTAACTAGTAGGGGCAGAAAACAGCTGGAGCCCACTTGATTACCTTCATGAGAAGAAAATACAAGGTCCTGAAGGTCTCTTGGCTGTAGTAGAGAAAGGCAGAACAAGAACCAGTGGCTGGAACTTAAAGCCAAACAAACAATGAAAGGCAGCAGGAACACAGCAAATAATAATAATAATGATTCTTGGCACCTTCATGCAACTTGCAGTCCTGATTTAACTCTCCCACTCACCAAAACGGTCATTCACTTGACTTGGTCCTCACAAGCACTGCTCTCTGCAATATCTCTTTTGCTAGGTTCTCCTCTCCAACTATCACCTGGTCACTTTCAGCATCCACCATTAGCAAACCCCTCCTTTCCCCTTATGCCCTGTTGTTCAGCCTTTCCATGACTTCCAGTCCATCAGCACTGATGACTTCTTGTCTGCTCTTAGTCCCCTCCTCCTGGCCCTTTATTCCTTTTCTTACATGATTGTTTATTCTCTGCATGTTTCACTCTCCTCTGCCTTTGACTCTTTTGCCCCCTCCCCCAGGCCTGCCCTCCCAACCCCCAGGCTTCACTCATCCCCAACATCCTCTTCTTCTGTTTCTGCTCTCATGCAACAGAGCATCTGTGATGGAAATCCCATGACCAGGCTGACTTCCTCTACTACAGATTCATTCACTTGTCCTTCAACTCTATCATCTTCCTAGTTAAACAACTCTACATCTCCAACTTAGTTGAATCACATGCCTGCAATCCCAGGTGCTTTTTCATCCAATTGATTCACTCCTCAAACACTTCCCTTCTCTTGCCTCCATGTCTCTCTCTCCACACAGGCTCTCGCCTATGTCTTTCAAAAGAAAATAGACAAAATATGACCTATCTTTCCCCCTCCCTTCAGCTTGCCTCCTCTTCCTCTCCTACAACTCTTTCCTCCTTCTCTCCATCACAGATACAAACGTTTCCTATCTGCTTTCCGCCTCTAACCACTTCACTTGCCCCTGTGATCCCACCCCATACCATTATCTGATCTACCTTGTGATGGAGAGTTTCAAAGCACGGTGTTTTTGTCCATCTTGGTGATGTGGCTAAGAAACATGCAATACTGCTTTTGAATATGGTGAACAACTGAAAGAGGGCCAGGTCTTTTTGAGATCATGACATTACACACAAAGTCAAATCACTTTGTGCTCAGGATTTGACACCAACAGTACATAAAGAATGTTTCTAGTTGCTCCAAGTCTGTCTGTAAGAGTGTCTAGGTTTTGAACTCATAGAAATACAGGTAGTACACAGGCTTGATAGATCTGGAATTTTGTCTCATCACAAAGTTGTCGCATCCATAACCAAGACATGGAGCTCATTCAGGAAGTGGCAAGACCTATTCATTGAAGAACATCCAGTTTTCTGTGACAATTTGAACTTTGCTTGCAGCTTAGATAGATGAATGCATTAACACTCTCCACGGTACTAAGTCCTATCTGCATCGGGGGTTCTGATGCTCCAGCTTTGAGGTTCTGGACTTTGGTCTTCTGCCATGACATGTTTGATCCCATATTGCGGGTGGCATCTTGGAGACCTGAGAAAGCAAGGGCTGAAATTCTCTGACTTCTTCACAAACAAGGCAGTGTTGTTGGTGTAATCTTAGTCAGTGAACACTTCTTGACCCACCTTGATTGTGACGTGTAGAAGAGCAAGTCCTTATATCCATTTGATAGCTCAACAGAATAATGCAGGGTGAGAATGCGTCTCTGATGCACACCTGACATTGTAGAAATGAGTCAAAAGCTCTGAACCAATGTGTACTCTTGCACGAGTACTGGTGTGAAGGTCATGGAAAAGTTTTAGCAGATCATTTGGAACACCAACTCCTTTCAATGTGAACCAAAGTGCTGACTCATCGACCAAATCAAAAGCTGCTTTGAGATACAGTAATATATGTCACATGAAGCGGGCAGTTAAATTCTCAGTGCAGCTCAGCAAGAAGCTGGAAGGTAAGGACAGTGTCCATTATTGACCACCCAACAGTGAAACTTGATTGCTGTAGACAATGATATCTGTCAAGAAGCAACTGCATCATATCAAGCAGAATGTGAGGAAAGACCTTTCTTGGGACCGATAACAGTGAGATCAGCCTGTAGTTGCCACACTTGTTGCAAGATACTTTGAGCTTATACAGGGATGCTGCTGTCTTTCCATTCTGCTGGGTTAGAAGGAACCGCAAGGATCATCTTGTCTAAGCCCTGCCAAGATGCAGAATTTGTTGTGTCTAAACCATTAGACTTAATCGACTCTTCCTTTGCTCTTTTCCAATCAGCATACCTATAATTTTTCTTTGTTTGACCAGTTTTCTCTTTTCTTGTTACACACTGTGGCAGACAGCTACATCTGCTTTCCATAACGTTCAGAGCAATATATCACCGTATCTGAATGCCATCCCCCATCTGTCATGCACACTGCCACTGACTATATTAAAATACATATTGTTAAGGCTGTTTTGTGCCTAATAACAGCAGCTGCATATCAGCAGCTGATACTATCAGGCACTATGGAGGCAATGAAAAGGCCTTCCGTATGAAATGTACAGTAGATACAAAGTACAGTTACCATATAGATACCTCTTCCGTTACTGCTCAACAATTCTAGTTGCAACTGAAAATTTCCTAAAAATAACCAGGTTCAAATAAACTTTTTTAAACTTGTAAGTAAAAATGCAGTTAATTAGCCCTTTTAACGAGGTCAAAAGATACTTATTTGTTATTCAATTTTTCAGAATAAAAAGTGCCCATATACAGGCTGAGAGCCCTGCCCTTTATTTAGAACTGCAAAATTAAAATACACATCTGAATCAGCCTCCCTCCTGCTACAAAGCAGCAGCTGCTAATATAAAATATGAATATTTTGCATTTATTCACCCATCATAATTTCAGCTTGGCACCCATGTTACCCTGCTATAACAATCAATAAAAAATGTTTATCATTTTTCACTCATTTAATTTTATATTGTAGAGCTCCAGTTTGACCAAATACAGTCCTGGAATATTAAATTCCACCAATACAGCAGGAAAGCACTATTTTTGTATCAATATTATTCACTGGCAGTCACCTTATGGGTCAGGTAGAATTGTGTGGCTCCAGAACTGTAGCTTTCATTACTGAATGACATGTTTTTAGGTCAAACACAAACCAAGGCCGCAGATGAAGGGCTTTATTCACCTAAAAGTAAGTTTCATTTCAGTTACACTAGGGATGAATTTGGCTTCTTTAATTTTGCTGATCATTTGATCATAATACAGCATATGATGAGCCACTAGTGATGCTAACCACCATAAAGCATATTTTCAGATTCAACTGACATTGTTTTAAGGAAGTGTATTACTCCTGGGGGATTTCTGCACAACTGCGCATGTGCAGAATTTGTGTCCCTCACAGATTTCTTTGCTTCCCTGCAGAAAAATGACTCTCTGATAGGGAAGCAAAGGGAAGCCACGAGTGGTCATGTGAGCCTCCCCAGCAGTATGTTTTGGGAGCCCAGGGCAGCTGGCAGAGAGGTAAATCATTGTGTGGCAGGGGTCTGGTCTGGTGGCTCCTACCCTGAGCCAGGCTCAGCTGCTGGTCCTGGCTAGGCTGGGGAGGATGGGACTTCCTCTTCCATTGCATAGCATCCGGGGCTATGTCATACTCACCCCCAGATTTCTTCCCCAGCTGTAGGAAGCTCTGCAAACTCCCCCCCCTGCACTTCCTGCACCCATCACTGCAGGTGGAGGGATCACTGTATGGGGAGCTGCTCCCTAACCTGAACAAACCCCAGGCATCCAGACCCTCTTATATCCAGGCTCTCCGGTCAAGCCTCAGATGCCCTGCACCCAGAACTCCCCATGATGAGCCCCACTCCCCCTGCACCTAGATCATCCCAACAAGCCACCTGCAATCAGTGTGCAGAATTTTTAATTTTTTGGCGCAGAATGCCCTCAGGAGAAGTGTATTCTATCACCTTCTCTACATCAGCACATTTTTCCTCTCTTTTTTGAGCAAAGGTGCGACTGCACCACTCTGAGCGCTAAAGCAGACAAAGCTTAACTGATTTCACTACTGTATCAAGAATTCTTCAAAGACTTATATATGTTATCTCACCTTAGACCTGGATCTGTATCTTGAGATAGTGCTGTAAAAGTTTGAGTCTTGTCTACACAAACACCTAAACCAATACTGGCTCCAGTGCAGCTGCACCACTGATGAAAAACATGTACCACAGCTGCAAATGCAGAGACCCAGTCTCTGGGGCTGTAGTGCTGAATGTCTAAGGTATGTCATAATATTGTAGTTATTTTAAGAGAATGGCACCAGATGGTGGCAGCGGCACAGCAAGGCAAGGTTACATTTAAACAGAAGCTGTTGACATTTTTGAGGCCTCAAAATTAGAGTTTAGACACTTATTACCCCTCAACTTCCCTTTCTCCCCCACCCCAAAACAGAAAAACCTTTAATTTTCATGTACTGTTTGTATGTCACTTTTTAAGCTGCTGAGGTGATTTTCAGTTTCAAAGTGTTGCGCTGCAGGGTGTTCCACCCAAACACTGTGTGAGAAGCGTTAGTAACCCATCTCAGCATCACTCACCAGTCTACCTAAGTAGGAAAAGGAGCAGTGTATATACTAGACAAGTGGGCTCCATGGAAGGAACCAAAATCTGTCATTAGTTCTCTCCCAACCTCCCATGACTGAACACGAATCTATTTCACCTTCTGCTGAAATTGGGTATCTGGCCAGCAACTGCCACTGAATATCACCTGTTCCTAGGAAAGGAGGCAACAAGAAGCTACTGTTGGGCTCTGTGAGAAAACAAAACACAGCAACAAGCCTCTCACTGCAATAAATAATATTTACATTCAGCAGTGGTCCCTACAGGGTTATAATTCAGGAGGAGTACGTAAAGCACTCATAGGCAATGCAAAAGTCCATGTGATGTTTATAAAATTCTGCATTAGTCTCTGAGGAGAACCTCCAGACTTATCTGCCAGAGTCCGGAGGCAATCCTTGCTTGGTTTTCAAACCACCTGTCCTATGCCAGACTCACCCTCTTTTGTGTTGCTTAGAGTCCTCCCTGACTGAGGAAGGCAATTAGTCGGAATCTGAGACCTTACGAGATTCTCAAAAAACAAATCAAATTAAAAATGAATCACTCTCCTTCCCAAAATTATGCAAAGGCACCAATATTCATTAGGAAAAATAAAATATATAAGATCTGGAGTTTCTCGGCTAAGGCATTTTTGAGAGATGATATTCGATGATAAAGTTAACCCAATTTTACAAAAGTGAAAATGCCTCAGCTTTGCAAACTGTCATATCATATGAAAGCCTTTTCAGATTATCCTGAAACCTTCCCCTAAGCACCTCTCCTGGCAGCAGACCATGCATGCAAAATTTTAGACTGATTGATTCCATTTGGTGTATTCAGTGTTGTTTTAGCCATCCCAGGATATTAGAGAGACTAGGTGGGTGAAGTAATATGTTTTGTTTGACCAATCAAAGATATCTCATCCACGTAGTCCATCTGATTCCATTTGGGGCAATTAAGGGGGAAATCAAAATTACAGGTAGGCTTGAGGGTACAAGATTGCAAAGGGAGGAAACAGTTATAGACTTTGAACCTTCCAAAGTATGGGAGTGTTCTGATCCAGGGTTTCGGTCAATTGCAGAAGCAGGAACCAGATCCTGTTCAGAGAGTGAAACTCAACTGAAGTCTAAAGATTTGGGATCTGGAATTGTGATGAAAAATACCCTTTTTGTAAAAAATGACATGTTTTGAAATAAAATTATTCTGGACCCCCCATCTGAAATTAAATATTTTGATAACATCCTGTGTCAATATTTTTGGAATTGAATGTTTCAACTTTTATTTTCAAAATGAAATTCATTGGTTTTTTTAATATTTAAAAGAGGTTTAAGAAGTTAAAGGTTGAAATCAGAACTAATGTTTTGATTTTATGGAAACAAAATGTTTTGATTGACCTCAAACTAATTTTTTTTAGAATTTCGTTTTGTGGGAAATTTCAGCTTTTTTTTGGCTGTGTCCTGTTTCACAATGGAAAACTATTAGAAATCATGGAATTTCCTGCAAGATGGAAAATCAGGTTCCTGCTCAGCTTTATTAGTCTGAACCGGAGCTAAAGAGAGAGAATAATGCGTAAGGCAGAGTCCAAAATAGCCAGTCTTAGGCAAGTACATGTGCGGCACCACTCATAACAAAATTGCTTACTGGCTCATTTGCTGAAAAACTGGGGCCCCCTACTGTTGAATCCTGCACTTTTTCTGTAAAGTTGTACGACTTGCTCTGGGAATTTAAAACACACAACACACAAAGCATGAATGAAAAATATTGTGGTGAAACGTAGAAATAGGAGAAGAACAAACTGCTTGCTTAAAACCTTTTATTTAGGGCTACAGATTATGAGGGTGTTTCAGAAGTGATTCTCAGAACCAGGAATTGAGCATATTTCCAAAATTAGTTCCAATCTCCTGGGACCAAATCCCAAGGGAAGCTGAGTCCCTGCATTTCTTACTGGTGTAAAAGGGGCAACTCTTGAGGTCCTTAAACAATGTGGGCATTCTACTGTTCCTACTGAAGACAATGAGAGTTTTTCCAATTACTTCAAATGGAGTAGGATCCGCCCTTTTAGGCTCACGTCCCTGAGGAGAAATTGAAGTGATCTGCACTTACATGGGTGTGCAGGCGTCTGTGTGCGGAGAGGAGACAGGGTGTGTACAAGAAGCCTCCCTGCCCTAGCCTTGTGCTGCCCATGCAAAAGCTGATCCAAATAGTAGGCCCTGTGAGCAAGAGCTGCTTGCTTCTTGTTCCCCTTGGGGAACAAATGGCCCAGAAAGGAATGGAGAGAAGGAGGAGGGCCTATTTACCTTTTCCCAAGATTCTTACACAAGCCTTCAGAGTGGGACCGACACACCAGAGCAGCAATCTGCACTTCCTAATGGCCCTGATTCACAATCTCTCTTTGTGCAGTGCACAGTCTAGGGAATGGATGTTTGACTGAGAAAATAATGAGTAAAGACTTCAAGATATGACTCTCTGGCAGCAGCAGGTCCTCAGCACTTCCTGGGATATGGCTCTTTTATCAATGTTTAACTTAACTCTATCAGAATACACAGCAGCAGAAATAAATGTGCTAATTTGTGAGTTTCAAAAATATAAATTAAAACCATATTACCTTTTTATTACAATACAAGTTGCTTAAATGACAGATGTACTGAGCACTTGCAGCTCTCACTGAAGTTCTTTAAACATTATAGAATCATAGAAAGGTAGGGCTGGAAGGGACCTCAAGAAGTCATCTTGTTCATTCCTTTCCCTTATTAAGGCAGGAACACTTGTAGGTTTATCCCTGGCAGGTGTTTGTCTCCTCTGTTCTTAAAAACCTCCAGTGATGGGGATTCCACAACCTCCCTTGGCAACCTATTCCAGTACTTAATTATCTCTATAGTTAGAAAGTTCTTCCTAGTATCCAATTTAAATCTCCTATGTTGCAGATTAAGCCAATTACTTCTTGTCCTACCTACAGTGGACAGTACCTAAATGTGCATTTAGATGTCTAATATTAGGAATCTAAACACGGATATTTTGGCTGAAATTCTCTCAGTCAAAACCCTATAGCAATCCTAAGGGGTTTCAATTTATGGATTTGGATCAGGTCCCGCTGTGAACAGCGCAGTTCTCAGAGTACTTGTAGATGACTACTTAGTCACCCAATGACAAACTTAGCCAATATTTGAAAATGTTGGCTTCCATCATTGGAGATGTTGTCCTAGATCCATATAGCATTATTTTAGTGTCCAGCAAGTACATACAGAAGCTCACAGGTTCCTTAACACAATGTTTATTGCGTTTTTTAAAATCCTACTATGCTACCCCTATTTAACTGTGTTATAGTCACTATTAAAACACTCAGAATCTATATTACAATTGTAGTTTTATACAGATTTGCATTGATGTAAATATTATCAGGTACACACAACAAAGTCACAATACATTTAAAAACATACTTGCCATTTGAAATCCTAATTGAAATATATATTAGTGCATATAAACTGATAGTGCGCAAATGCAATCCAAGTGAAGTAATTACTTACATGAAAGTTGCCCATTTTAGCTTAGCTTGAATGCGTGGAGGATACAACTGCTTTGTTGTTCAATAAGATAAGTATTTTCAATAGTCGAGTCTTATTATAGCTTCCAAGTATGATCCCTGCCCTGAGAGTTCCTGGATTAATAAATAACTTTTGACATTATCATTATTTGAGTCATTTATGGATGGGTCTGTGTACATCAATGTAAATGGACTTTATGTTCTTAAAAGTTTAGCAGTTAATCCTGCAAGGTGCTAGAGTTTGGATGTGCCTTTCAGGAGGCAATCAGCACCTTCTGGGATGGGGGCATTAGTCACACTGTTTAAAAAAAATTATTATTTAAAATATATGATTATGGCAAGTGTCAACATGTGATTTCTAAACATTTAAAAAGGTATGATTCCTGCTCTGAGTTCATAGTGGGCTTGACTCAGTGAAATGCAGAGCACCCTCAGCTCCAATTGAATTTATGATCAATGATCTTAGATTGATTTAAGTTTATAGGAGATCCTAAAATAGTAACCAAAACCAAATTCAATGCATGTAACAGAATGCATTACTGACTCTAGTAGTATCATTGGGAACCTCAGTAGTTTGTTTAATGTTCAGTGTGCTCATTCTTAAAATGCCAGGGCACGTTTTAAAGATTTAGTCAGCTATCAGTGCATTGTGGCATATTCTGTAAAGACTTTAATGATGTTTGAATGCACTCAAAAAGTTGAGTGAATTGTGACAATGAACATTTGTGTCCAGAATTTAATAATCTATGGTAATCTATCTTTGAAGATACACAACAGATTGTAATATACTTCCCTCTTTGCTCGTTTCAAAGAACACCTTTAACACCTGGCATTGCATGAGCGATTTTCCACTTCTGCCACAATATTTTTCAGAGCTCCTCTCAAAGTGATCCGGCACCCATTAAGTGGGGGAGCAGAATGGGGAAGAAAAGCACTGAACTTAATTACTGAACTGTACGTGAATGTTCCAGGTTTGAACGCACTCACTGCACTGCTAATTGCTCCAGATTTAAGTACAGCCTGTAAGGCCAATGATTTCATTGGTGTCAGCAGAATGCAGCAGCACAGCGAATAAAATGGAGGACCAATCACAAGTGGATTTAAATAACCAGTGGATCGAATCTTATAAGGCTGTGCTGTGCATGCAAATACCCATTTTTAATGTGTACACACGGTATTAGCATGCAAAATTACCAGGCTGTGCACTATATCTGAAGTCATTTTGTGGATTTAGTTTACATGGCGATGCTTGAAAATTTCGCCATATGATTAACAACAGATAAAGGATTATGAGATTCTACCTGGGATCCAGCAGACAAGAGGACTGACTCCATGCTGAAGGCTCTGAAGCTATATCCTCACAGGTGTAGTGCTCAAACTGTTGGGATGGGGGTATTGTTGGTCTCTCTACTCCCATCCTCTATGATGACATGCACCAACTAATTTCCTATTTTTATCCAGTAGCAGTGGAATGTGAAGGGCTAATATAATTCATATAACCACCTCTACCTGCCAAGTTCAAGCAGTGGACAAGTGGAACTGATTTAATGAGGCTGAGGGCAACATGGAGCTAAGAGTTTATAGTATGGAGCCCTATAAATAGTACTCCTGGGGGAATTCTGTGCCACTGTGCAATGCAGAATTTTGCAGAAATTAACGTGCATGCAGAATTTCCTTCCCCGCCCCAGAAATGGGTTGCAGTGCTGCTAGCCACCACTAGGGGCCACTTGCACATAGAAGACACTGCTGGGGGGAGGGAGAGGGAGCTAGAGAGTTCTTGGCAGCTGCAGTTCCCAGCATGCCCTGAGGGAAGGCAAGGGTGGTGTGCAGGAAACTCTGTGCAAGCCTGGGACCGAGCATCAGGCTGTTTCTCCTTCTGAATCTCTGGGCTTGGGGTGGGGAGAATGGGTATCTGACAGGTATTTTGAAATCAATTACCAAAATAATTGAAACTGGCATGATTATGTAGTGTTATTTTGACAAAATGTGCAGAATTGTGCAGAAATTTTAATTTTTTGGTGCAGAATTTTTAATTTTTGGGCACAGAATCACCCCAAGAGTAAAATAGGACTCTCTGCAAGGCAGAAGGGGGGTAAGTGAGGTTAGTAGGAAGCATATAAACTCGGAAGGCAGATTGTTATTCCAGGTAATAAGTGCTATCTGCAGCAATAGTGCTATCGTAAATGAATAGCAGTACTGTTATACTGGATGTTGTTAATGGCTTCCATGGAGTCTTCAGTCCAAAGACAATCATGGACCTGGCCAAAGCCAGTGGGTGTGCTAATCACCATTCATTCAGGGTAAATTGAAGGAACAATTAAGCTCTTTCATGTAGTGAGATAGCTGAAAACAATACAGGGTACTGCCCAAGGCGCTGAGCAGCATGGTGAGAGCTGAGCAAAGCTGAGCTTTGTAGCCTGAATTGAAGCTGTGTGTATCTGTATGTGTGTTAGAAGCAGAGAGCTAGCAGAAAGCAAGAAGAAGCAGTTGTGAGCATGACTCCAAGAACAGAGATACACAGTTTCTTGGGCACAGAACTCACTAAAGAGACAGGCTTGTGGCTTTCTGAGCAAGGAAAATGCGTGCTGTTGTTTGTTTCTACTGTATTTAGAGGAACATGACTATGTATGAATTTTTTGTTAATTAACAGGATTGTACCAAAGAACATACCTGACCCGTGTAATCAATTTCTCCTCCTAATGGAAACAACCTTGCAATGTCCTGAATATTGGCTAACTGCACAGGCAAAATGGTCAACGTTAGCATGACAGTGGCACAGAGTTTCCAAGGACAGAAACTGTGAGCTGGTATTCCTGTTCAACCCTGGAGGAAAAAATAATGAGGGTGCTTGCAGAAATCAAAGATGGCCAAAATGATTTAAAACAAGAGATGGAGACTTTGCAAGAGGAATGAAAACAAAATCTGGAAACTCCCCGGAAGGGACTGGGAGATGCCCTATAGTGGGAGAGAAAATCCTTGTTGGGAAGCAGCTACAAATTCTCCTGGTGGATTGGGAATTCCCAGTCTGGGCTAGCAAGATCGGTCAATGAGGTGACCAACAACCTGATGGTCATGCATTAAAAGATTTTTCAGGATATAGAGAAGGAAATAGAGGAGACAAGAAAACTTTGTCC
Source organism: Chelonoidis abingdonii (assembly GCF_003597395.2). NCBI lineage: Eukaryota > Metazoa > Chordata > Testudines > Testudinidae > Chelonoidis > Chelonoidis abingdonii. The sequence goes on from NC_133770.1 coordinate 280,268,115, forward strand.
CACTTGGAACTTGCTAGTAGAAATGAGCTGCAGCAAGGGCTTATGGAGCTAAAAATTCTGCTTGAGAAGGAATTCAGAGGATTTCAGATCACAGTGGAAGTCAGCTGTCTCCATGGGGAATTAGGCCAGCTAGAGAACTTGGGTAAATTAGGACATTTACAACATTTTTCTACCCTGTTTGTAACCGACAGAGACTCAGAGGGAAGAGGTTCGATTGTCCCAGCTCAGGTAATACAAAAAGTCACTGTCTTTGAGGGAAAAACTCCATGGGAGGCTAATTTGGCTTAATATAACATCATAGCCCTAATGAACTATGGTTGGAGAGATGAACAGAGATGTGAGTTTCTAGCAGTCACCTTGAGTGGCCCAGCTCTGGTGGTGCTGTATATCTTACCCCCAGAAAAGAGACTGAGTTATCCCCACGTGGGACTAGGTCTTGATATGTGGTTTGGAGACAGCCATCAATCTGAGCAGGCCAGCAAATAGCTAAAGACTAAAAGGAGAGGGAAAAAGGAGACACCACCTGAATTGGCAGAGGACCCATGGAGACTTGTGTTCCTGGCATATCCCTATACCAATGAGCACTTCCCGTAAAAATTAGCAGTGGACCAGTTTATAGATACTCAGCTGGACTTGGACTTGCTGGTCAAGATCAGTGGCATATCTCTATGCCAGTGACACTTCAAGAAGCTGTGAAATTTGCCACAGAACTTGAATCCTTTCTTGCAGTTATATAGCAGAGAAAGAAACAGCCGCTAGTGAAAAACATGAAGCTGATCACCAGGAGCCCTGTCAGTACAGCTTTGTGTCTTGTGTGCATGATGGAAAAGAGGATTCAGTGTGGTTCATGGCATTTTTGAATGATTGGAGAAATTGTTAAATTTGGTTTGTAAAACAAGGGAGATTGGCAATCATACAAAAATTAGGGGAAGCCTTTCAGTTAAACGCTGATGCTGTGGGGAAAATGGCTAGAACAAGGATTGTTATACATTTAAAGTAGATAGACCATCACAAGTGCCTAGTGAAGTCAGGCAGTTTGGGAAATGGGAGGGATCCCAAGCGGAAGGCTCAGAGCTTGGAGGTAAAAAATCAGCTCCACTGTTTTTGTTTAGATCTGGCTAAACAGATCCAGATATACAACAATTATGGTAGTTTGGCTATTAAATATGTAATCAGAGCTGTGAAATTCACAGGAATACTGGCTCAGACATATCAGTTGGTAGACCAGACATGCTAATAATTAGGGCTGTGAAACGATTAAAAAAAACTCATCATAATTAATTGTGAGATTAAAAAAATAGCGTTAAATGCTTGGGTTAACTGTGATTAATTGACAGTCCTACTAATAGTGCTAGGGAATAGGGGATCCAAAACTGAACTGGCTAGTTGGTCTCAAATGGAGACAATGACTGGGGACCACATATCCATCCAAAAATGTGAAAAGTGGGTTTGAAAACTGGACCTCTGGAATTTGAGAAAAACTCTGGGTAGTTTAGATAGCGGATGATGGGTTGGCTTTCATTTTGGCTAACTGTATAATAAATACCAGGAAAGGTGTCTTACAAATTTAGTCTGTAGACATTCCTTCAAAAGGTGTGGCCCAGGTGAAACAAATGGTTATATACAATTGGTTTGCAAGAGAACAGGCTGTTCTATCTCCTAGGGCAAAGTCCATAATAATAACTATCTGCTATGCTAGCTTTCCAGCAAGGGAAAACTGGGGAGTGGTTGACAGCGATTTTGAGACCGAAGGTCTTGGGGAAAATTTATCTTTGAAAGTTCTTGCAGAGCTGAAACAGGAGCAGATTCCTGTTTATTTTCTCAATATTTTAGCAAACAGCAATAGTAAAAAAGGGAACCACAGTTGCAAATGTGAACAAGCGGAACTAAAAAGAGTCAATATAAAAGGAAACAATAAGGGAGAAAGGGGCGAGATCCCAGAGTTTCTGTTGGAGCAGTTCCAAAAAAATTGATAATACATATTGGGCACGCAATCAGTGAGGAGGAAGTTTCCACCGAGAAAAAGAAAATTGAGGCTGTGTAGCACTGGCCAGCTCCTCAGACACTCACAGATGTACAGAGTTTTATAGAGCTCAGGTCCTGCTATAGAAAGTTTATTTGTGCGTTTGTCAAAATTGTGAATTCATTGGACAAGAAAAGGAAACAATTTCAGTGATCGACAGAAAATTATTTAGCATTTTCAGAGTTGAAAAGGGCCCTAGTGACAGCTCCTGTCTTAGCTTACATGTTTCAACCCCCCTTCACTACCCCCAATCATATTAGATATAGACGCTAGTGCTTACAGACTGGGGGCAGTATTAACATAGGAACATCAGGACTGCCTGAGAAGGTACCAGAGGGATAGAATCTCAGCTTGGCTGCCCCCAGAACGTGAGAATGTAGCTGTGGAAGCTCAGGCTGAAAGAATTGTGACAGTGACGAACTCAACAGGGCAGAATGGATGAGGACTCTTCCATCTAGCAGACTCCACAGAATCAATGGACTCTCTTCAGGAGCTCACTGAAAGCAGCCATTCCCAGTTGGAAAGGAAATTGGACAGGAAATAGAAAGCTCCAAGATTTGGGTGAGAGTAAAATTGATTTGGTTTGGCAATATGAAAGTCTCCTGATAGAAAACCATTATGTAAATAGTTAAGTGTGCCTAATTTTTAACTTTTTAAATTACTTCTTTTCTTTCTGTCTGGGACATTACTCAGGGTATCAAGATTTTAAACTCCTTTGGGATGATAGGGCAGAGCTGAGATGCAGGGTTTTATGCTGGAAGTTGTTAATGGCTGCCATGAAGTGAGTCTTTGATCCAAAAGAAACTTGCACAACACTTTCAAAAGATGAGCTTGGGAGCTTAAATTCATAACTTTGCTAGACACTGAAAATCATGGTCTTAATAAAGACCCTGGGTGTATGGCTCATTATAACAACCTATAACCCACTAACCCCACATCTTGTCCTATGACTACAGGGGTGTTAACGGGCCACTCTGCCTTGATTGATCCCTAGGAATATGCGCTAACTACTTATGCAAAAATATCTGTTTGTTCTAGTATTTAGCTGTGACACTCTTAGTATCTTTCCCAGAGATGAAGAAGAGCTCCATATAGCTCAAGAGCTTGTCTCTCAACAACAGAAGTTAGTCCAATATATTACCTCCCACCATGTCTCTTTGATGCAAAGACAAGCACGGACCTCATTAAAGCTGGTGGGTGTACTAAATACTCTTCTTTCTGAATAAATTGAAAGAGCAGTTAAGCCCTTCCATGTAGAAACAATAGAGGGTCCCACTCCAGCAGGGGTGAAAGTAAGGCGGTACAGGCCGGTATGGCGTACTGGTAAAAAGTGGCTGCCGGTACCGGCCCCTACCACCTTACTTTAAAGCGCTGCTGCTTTTGTGCCCCCCACCCCCGACGGTGGCCCTGCTGAGTCCCTAGCGGCAGGGCCACAGACGGGGGAGCGCAAAAGGGGCAGTGACTTTAAAGCGCTGTCAGGGCAGCACTTTAAGCAGGGTCCTTAAGCGTTGCCCTGCTTAAAGCACTGCAGTAGCAGCACTTTATCATCCCTGCCCCTTTTGACCCCCCAGGCTGCCAATGGGGGGGGCAAAAGGAGCAGCTGCCCCAGGGCCGGCGATTTAAAAGGGCCCAGGGCTCTGGCTGCTGCTGTGATAGTTGCAGCAGCGGCTGGAGCCCCAGGCCCTTTTAATTGCTGCAGGAGCCCCGGGCAGCGCAGGCCAGGCAGTCTGGAACGGCTGGCTGGGGATGCTGATGCCCCGCCCCTTCCTCCCGAGGCCCCACCCCTTCTGGAGGGGCCAGAGTCAGCCCGTGTACCGGTAAATTTTCAATTTTGCTTTCACCTCTACACTCCAGAGAATATGCTGCATGTTGAGGCGTAAGGAGAGGTGAATTGTGTGGTTGGAAACAGAAGGGCTAGGATATTGGGGGGGGCGGGGTGTGTGTGTGTGTGTGTGTGTGAAAGAGAGAGAGAGGCACAAAGCCAGCAGAATTGTCACTTGTTCCTGATGCAGTCTCTCTAGGGATTCCAGCTTTTTCCTAATGATCCCCTTCAATTCATCTGCAGTTAGGCTAGTCCATAAACTCTTAGACTCAATTTAAGTTATCAGCCCTTAAACTCCAGGGCTTACCATCTTCTTTTGTTTCCTTACTGGTTTCTCAGAGTCAACCTGGAGTAGGGCTGTTGAGCTTTGCTATCCCAGGCCTTTCTGCTTCCCTTTCCCTCTCTGTTCTCCCTCTTTTAATGAGCTCCTTCTTTTCCTATCACACATTTAGTGGGGTTTGTCTTTAACCCAGCTTCCCTCAGTGATCAGAGAACGGTAGTCACTTTATCCATATGAAGACTTTCAGCAGCTCATTAGCAATAGTCCTGGCATTTGCTGACTGGAGTGCCATGGCTTCCAGGTATCAGGTGGCACAGTCCACAATAACAAGTAAATGCTCATGTCCAGATGCGCTCTTCTCTTAGGGGGCTTATAAGGTCGATTCTATTCATTCAAAGGGGACCTCTGCCAAGGGAAGGGGTACTAGTGGGCCCCACAAAACCCCCATAGGGGCCACTAATTGGCATGCAGGTCATGATGCACAGAAATTCTCAGCTTTTTAAAGGACCCCGACCAAAAGTATCAGGCCAGGATCTTAGACTGTGTTTTGTCCTTCCCAACATGTCCGGCATGTGGAGCTGCATGTGCTAGATGCAGGAGCTTGCAATCATATAGCCAGAATACTAGTAGTTATGTCCATGTGTCCTGTGTCTGCTTGCCCTGGTCTATGTGATATAACAAGTCCATGTTAAGGGCAAAATGAGGGCGCTGCCATGCTCTTGGGATCTGCCATGCTTTGTTATCTATCACTGCTACTTGTTCAAAGAATCTAATGAATGCTAAGACATCTTTCATATGGTACAATCCAAAAAGTGTGAAGACAAACCAGAAATAATATGCTACAAGAATGCTGAATTCTTGGTCTCAAGAAGAGCAAACAGATGATTACTGGATGGTTTAAATTACCTACTGGCAACAAGCTGAATAACAAGGTCACAAGGCACAAGGTCACATCCCTAGACAGTAAAACAGAGAAATGAGGAACACAGCTGGGCAGAAAAAGGTAATTCTGTTTTGAAGAAGGTCTCCAAAATTTTGAAATTCTCTGTGAAAGGCAATGCAACCCTGGCTCCACGGCACCTGATGGGGCTGCCCTGGAGCTATGGACCATGGAAGCCCCAAGTCAGAGGCAGGCTGGCAGATGAGCAATCAAAGAGCCGGGTTCTGATGGAACTTCATCAAAATCTAAACCTCTCGCAGAGATGATTTTATTTCAACAAATTGGTAAATGTTGACAAAAAATGTTTCATCGGAATTTTCCGACCAGCTCTAATATGTCTCCAGCCTGACCTTCACATGGGGACTATGGCGGCGTCGCCTTCCCTAAGGCCAGTCTGGCTTAAGCCCTGCTGGAAGTGTAAACCATTCTGCAATGAGAGGTGATGTTAGTCTTTGCTGAGGGAAGCTTCACTTTCATACATAAAGGTTAAAGTGACATGGTAGCCATTTTGCTGAGCCTGTGGCTGCAGTCTCCTTCCCAGTCATGGGAGATGACGACCATTTAGGATAAAACCTTATAAGCTGTAAGGCAGAAATCAGAAATCTGCTTCTGAACTCATATTGTTTTTACAAATCTTATTTACATCTGTGTAACTAAGATTAGTGTGATGTTGCAGTTTATATAATTGTATAAACATATGCTAATGAGTGAATATAATATAACTAGAATATACTTCGTGCAAAAGGTCTCTTGTAAGGTATCATTACAAAGCTTATAATCTACTGAGTGTGATCATCCTATTTGTATAAATGTGTCACTCTTGTATCTGAAATTAGAAATATGAAATATAACTCTGAGGCCCTATTGTAATTATGCAAAGTGTGGGACATTAATGGTGGTTTTGGAATCTTGATGACTCCCATTAACCAGGGAATTCTCTGCAGATGGCTGTGCTTACCTGTAAGTCTTCCTGTATACCTGTGTGTTGGCAAGTGGGCAATGAAGTCTTGCAGTGACATGTGATCATGTCACCTGAACTGGAATCCATCTTTAACCTGGTGTCTTTCCATTGAGAAGGAGGGGGTGGGAACCCAGACAGGGACAAAGGATTCCCACCTTATGCAAAAAATATATAAAGGGGTAGAACAAAACAAAGGGGAGGACCATCATGAAGAATCCCTTAGCTACCACCTGAGCTGGAACAAGAGCTGTACCAGGGGAAAGAATTGTGCCCAGGCCTAGGAAAGTGTGTCCAGTCTCGAGGAAAAAACTTACTGGAAGCTTCTCTGAGGGTGAGATTAAATCTGTATTCAGTTTTGATAAGACATAAATTTGCGCATTTATTTGCTTGGATGTACTTATTTTGTTCTGTTGGATTTTGTTTCCTAAATGGCGTCACTACTTGAACTCAACTTAAATCCTACTTTCTGTATTTACATAAAATCACTTTTACTTATCTAAAACTCAGAAGTATGTATTAATACCTGGTGAGGAGCAAACAACTGTGCATATCTCTCTATCAGTGTCATAGAGGGCGAACAATTTATGAGTTTACCCTGCATAAGCTTTATATAGGGTAAAACGGATTTATTTGGGTTTAGACCCCATTGGGAGTTGGGCATCTCAGTGTTATAGACAAGCACACTTCGGTTAACTGCTTTCAGGTAAACCTGCAGCTTTGGGGCAAGTAACTCAGACCCTGGGTCTGTGCTGGAGCAGATGGGAGTGTCTGGCTCAGCAAGACAGGGTGCTGGGACCCCGAGCTGGCAGGGTAGGCAGGGGTGGAAGTAGTCTTGGTACATCAGGTGGCAGCTCCCAAGGGGGTTTCTGTGATCCAATCCATCACAATTAGAATCAGGGCTGACTGACTTCAATCTGAGCTGAAGGAACTCAGCATGTTTGAAAATTAGACAACTTTTATTTAGGAACCTAATTTTAGGCTCCCATCTCCATAAGGGTATCAAAGTCCATGACAGAAGCTGGTTCTACAGCTTGAAAAGAGCCTGTAAGAAGCAAGCAGCTCCCAAGCAAGATACATATATTTGCAATAACTGCCAAAGATCATGAAATCTCGGATTGGACTATTCAGTCACATGACACATTGCAAACCATCTACATCATAGGCTGCAGTTCCCACCGTCTCTCGTAGATGAAAGGATACCAACAACTGTTTGAAAACTTTGACCAAAAATATTAAACAGCTTAATGATGCAATTTCTTTATATAATGCTTTAATCTTGCAACAGGTTAAAATCTCATTTATGTTCAGGTAGATCTATTTTTGGATTCTAATCATGGCTTTGATAGCCCCAAAACACTTTTCAGAGTAAAGCTTGAAAATTAGTCCCAATGAGTTGAACACAAGGCTTCTAAGCAATCTAAGGGCCAGTCTACACTGGCAACGCTAAAGCCACCCCCATGGCACTGGTGTACTGTCTACTCTGGAAACTTGCTGTGCTCAGGGGAGTGTTTTTTCACACTCCTGAGTGAGAAAGCTGCAGTGCTGTGAAGTGCCAGTGTAGACAAGCCCTAAGAGGATTTTGTACTGTGCCCACTGTTGTGATGTCTGAGTGCTTGAGCTTCTAGCTTGCTGATTTTGCAATGTGTGTCTTACTAGCTATTTTCAAAGAAATAACTCACTGATGTTGGTTCACTAACATGAGAATTTGGCCCCAAATCAAAAGCTTAAAATTGCCATGCTCTATCAATAGGTGTGGCCTATTGCTGTTATCAATAGCAAACAGACAGTACCAGCTTAAGACTTGTACCAGGTGATGATTTATATGATAGCAGGCAAGATATAAAGGGTTTCAGATGAATTACTTTTCATAGTTTACTTTATAAGGGTGTGATAGGATATGACATATCGAAAAATGATAGCCTTGATTACAAGCTTTGGAAGAATGAGTGTGTATAAATGAATTTATTGTAGGAACAAGGCAAGAAAGCAAGCCAATAAGATGTTGAGTTTCTTTCTGCTGTTATGGCTTCCATTTTCTTGCCAGTATTATCATTGACCAAATATTATTATTCATGTAAGACAATCGACACATTAAATTGAACAAGTAATCAGACGTTCACTTTCTTTCAGCAGGTATTACTTTCATTGTTCTGATTGCTCGTGACATTTCAAACAGCAATCTCTTAAATATATTTTAGTAGTAATATAGTGCAGCTAAAGCAAAAATTAAATAGCCCTATACTTTTATTTTCAAGAAGTTCAAAATAAGAGTAAAGGGCTATTTAAACAATGTGCAACCTGCTTGAGAAAAATACTACTGAATAGAAAGTTGCTGTCAGTCTTAATATCAGTATCCATAAAATTCTAAAAGACTGACAAAACCTTACATCTAAACCAGATGCAATGCAGCAGTTAAGAGTTTTATTTCAATTGACTTCCATATTTTCACTGATCCAATGGCTCACTCTGTGTGACAATGCACAATGGAATGCTCACCAACATCAGTGGGTTTGTATAGAGATGAACAGGAGAATGTTCTGGTTTTATGCATTAACTATGGGGTTAGTTATCAGTCATTATTTGTTCAGTGCCCTATTGTCAGACAGACAGATGAATGGCCTTTAGGCCATGATTATTTCTGCCTTTCTTCCTTTCTCTCCCATTTCAGCCTTTGTGAGTCTCTTCTTTTCCCCCCTCTGCAATTACCAGCCCAGTGTGACTTCACTTCCACCCTCCACTGCCATTCCATCCGTTACAATGGTCCATGATTAAATAGTTAATGATGACACTCCAATTAGAGATACCATCAGTTGGTTTTAAAGGCCTTGGCTACACTAGAAATTTCAAAGCACTCTGCCCCGGCAGCGCTTTGAAGTGTGAGTGTGGTCAGAGTGGCAGTGCTGGAAGAGAGCTCTCCCAGCGCTGCACGTAAACCACATCCTTTATGGGTGTAGCGTGCAGCGCTGGGAGCCGCGCTGCTGCCCTGATTACACTGACGCTTTACAGCGCTGCATCTTGCAGCGCTCAGGGGAGTGTTTTTTCACACCCTTGAGCGCGACAGTTGCAGCGCTGTAAAGTGCCAATGTAGCCAAGCCCAAAGTTGACACTCCAATCAGATTAATAGCATACTGGAAATTTCCCATTGCTGAGTCTTTGTTTTAAGCTATCTGCAGACTCAGGCAGACATTTTGATTACAAATCTTTCACATTTGGAACGTTAGGCTTTGTCTACACTGCACTTTCATCAGTAGAACTTTTGTTGTTCAAGGGTGTGAAAAAAACATCCCCTTGAACAACTAAAGTGAACAGCGCTGTGTGGGAAGGAGAGCTCTCCTCTGACAAAGCTACTGCCTCTCATTGGGGGTGGAATTTTTTTGTCGGTGGGAGAACTCTCTCCTGCTGATATAGAGTACGTCTACACTACAGGATTATTCCGATTTTACAGAAACCTGTTTTTTAAAACAGATTGTATAAAGTCAAGTGCACGCAGCCACACTAAGCACATTAATTTGGCGGTGCGCGTCCATGTATCGACGCTAGTGTTGATTTCCGGAGCGTTGCACTGTGGGTAGCTATCTCATAGCTATCCCATAGTTCACGTAGTCTCCTCCGCTCCTTGGAATTCTGGGTTGAGATCCCAGTGCCTGATGGGGCAAAAAACATTGTTGCGGGTGGTTCTGGGTACAGCCTCACCCCTCCCTCCGTGAAAGCAGCAGGCAACTGTTTCGTGCCTTTTTTCCTGGGTGAACTGTGCAAACGCCATAGCACAGCAAGCATGGACTCTGCTCAGATCAAGATCGCAATCGTGGACATTGTAAATACCTCGCGCATTCTCATGCAGTCTATGCTGAACCAGGACCTGCAAAACCAGGCGAGGAGGCGGCGGCTACGGCAGTGCGGCGACAAGAGTGATGAGGACATGGACACAGAATTCTCTCAAACCGCGGGCCCCTGCACTTTGGAGATTCTGCTGGTCATAGAGTAGATTCTAGCCATTGAACGTTGATTTTGGGCCCGGGAAACAAGCACAGACTGGTGGGACCGCATAGTTTTGCGGGTTTGGGACGATTCCCAGTGGCTGCGAAACTTTTGCATGCATAAGGGCACTTTCATGGAACTTTGTGACTTGCTTTCCCCTGCCCTGAAATGCCATAATACCAAGATGAAAGCAGCCCTCACAGTTGAGAAGCGAGTGGCAATAGCCCTCTGGAAGCTTGCAACGCCAGACAGCTACTGGTCGGTCGGAATCAATTTGGAGTGGGAAAATCTACTGTGGGGGCTGCTGTGATGCAAGTAGCCAAAGCAATCATTAAGCTGCTGCTACGAAAGGTAGTGACTCTGGGAAATGTGCAGGTCATAGTGGATGGCTTTGCTGCAATGGGATTCCCTAACTGTGGTGGGGCGATAGATGGAACCCATATCCCTATCTTGGCACCGGAGCACCAGGGCACCCAGTACATAAACCGCAAGGGGTACTTTTCAATGGTGCTGCAAGCACTGGTGGATCACAAGGGACGTTTCACCAACATCCATGTGGGATGGCCAGGAAGGATTCATGACGCTCGCGTCTTCAGGAACACTACTCTGTTTAAACGGCTCCAGCAAGGGAATTACTTCCCAGACCAGAAAATAACAGTTGGGGATGTTGAAATGCCTGTAGTTATCCTGGGGGACCCAGCCTACCCCTTGATGCCATGGCTCATGAAGCCATACACAGGCAGCCTGGACAGTAGTCAGGAGCTGTTCAACTACAGGCTGAGCAAGTGCAGAATGGTGGTAGAATGTGCATTTGGCCGTTTAAAGGCGCGCTGGCGCACATTACTGACTCGCTCTGACCTCAGCCAAACCAATGTCCCCATTGTTATTGCTGCTTGCTGTGTGCTCCACAAATCTCTGTGAGAGTAAGGGGAGACCTTTTATGGCGGGGTGGGAGGCTGAGGCAAATCACCTGGCCGCTGATTATGCGCAGCCAGACACCAGGGCGATTAGAAGAGCACACCGGAAGCGGTGCGCATCAGAGAAGCTTTGAAAATGAGTTTCATCACGGGCCAGGGTACGGTCTGACTGCTGTGTTTGTTTCCCCTTGATGAACTCCCCCCCCCGTTGATTGACTCATTCCTGTAAGCAACCCACCTTCCCCTTCGATTACAGCTTGCTTTCTAAGGAAATAAAGTCACTATCATTTAAAAATCATGTATTCTTTATTAATTTATTATAAAAAGAGGGAGAGAACTGACAAGGTAGCCCGGGTGTGGTTTGGGAGGAGGATAGGAGGGAAGGAAAAGGCCACTAAAAAATTTCAAAGTAATGACAGCCTTTTGGTTGGGCTGTCCATGGGGGTGGAGTGGGCGGGAGCACAGAGCCTTCCCCACGCGTTCTTACACATCTGGGTGAGGAGGATATGGAACATGGTGAGGGTGGTTACCACAGGGCTGCAGCGGCACTCTGTGATCCTGCTGCTGTTCCTGAAGCTCCACCAGACGTCGGAGGATGTCAGTTTGATCATGCAGCAGCCCCAGCGTTGCATCCGCCACTTGCTGATCTTCCTGCCTACACCTCTGATCTCAAACTTCTCATCTCGAGCGTCCCTCCTGTTGGTCCTCACACGTTCACTGGCATCTTTCCTGTAATTTGATACCACGTCCTTCCACTCATTCAGATGAGCTCTTTCATTGTGGGTCACTTCCATGATTTCCAAGAACATTTCGTCTCACGTCTTTTTTTTCCTGCCGCCTTATCTGAGATAGCCTTCGGGGATGGAGTAGGGAGGCTTGAAAAATTTGCAGCTGCATGAGGAGAGGAAAAAAGGGAGAGAGAAGTATTTAAAAAGATACATTTTACAGAACAATGCTTATACTCTTTCACGGTGAACAACACTATTCACCTCAATTGTGATTTCACTACAACGGTCGCCTTTTGCATCTTATAATATTGAGTTGCCTGTGGCATTCTGGTGTATAGAGGTTCACAGACGAGGTCCGCAAGGCAGCAAGATCAGCTTGCATGTTGGCATGGGTACGCATTTGTCTTTTGCTTATGCAGCTCATATGCACAGTGCCTCTTTCCCACAATCCAAGCATTTCCGTTCAGTGCTGTTCTTTATTTAACATGCAGCAGCCAAGAAACCACCACCGTCCATCCAATCTCTGGATTTGCAATCGCTTTACTCTCTCCCCGCACCGCGTGGGCTGTATCAATAGGAAGCATCCACTGTAGGCAACGTGAAGGCTCAGCGATCATCCCCCACTCCTCCCCCTGCTTGCCTACTGAGGAAGGATTCTTTTTAAGCCAAAGGCAGAACAGTCTCAGGAGGATGGCCATGTTTCCCCTTAATTAATTACCTGAAGTTCAGACTAGTTTACCTAGGAAACGTATCAGTCTCCTAGATAACACAGCGCCGATAAAGAACGGGATGTTTGCTATGAATGCCACAATACGGGACCATTTACGCAGGCATAGGCTTTGTCATGCAATGATACCAGAAATTACTTGCTACATGCCAATGACAATGGTCAAGGTAGTCCTAATCAATGGATGGAAGAAGGCTGCCCTGCCAGAAAACCTTGCAAAGGGTTTTTGGAGTACCTCCAGGGTGCTTCATGGAGAGTGCCCTGGAGGCTTTCACTTCATCTCAGACATGTTAAAGACTTTTCTAATACTGTCACTGGTGTGAATGCATCCAAAGTCCTCAAGGACAACATTAATCATTTAAAAACGCTTGCTTTTACGATGTTTTATATTACAAGGGACCTCCACAGAGGTCCGTTTCATGGATTATCGTCTAGGCAAGGTGGCCTTGGGAGGCTGGCGAGGGTCATTCGTCTGAGGTGAGAAAAGCTCCTGGCTGTTGGGTTGGAACGGTAGTGCTGTGTGTCTCTGCAAGGCTCGGTCTCCTCTTTTTCTCATCCTCATCTTTCCCCGTTCTGCAGAATCCTCAGCATGGATGAGATTACCCAAACCCCACCTCGGATCCATGGACAGGGTGGGAACTTAGAGGTGCAGACCCCTCAAATATGCAATGCGACTCGCGAGACCGCGGGCATGTTTTTGGCCCTGCCCCGACCTGTTCATTCTGACTTCTTTGGGTTTCTGCGGCTCGTCTGAGCTCCTTACTTATCACACCGCACTGTTTCTTGCAGTGACTGGTGTGGCTCTCATGATTCATGACCTGAATATTTTTCAACTATTTTTTCATTTATCTTTATGGAACGGAGGTCTCTGTGAGAACGGAAATTCTGTCTCCAATTATAGCGAGTCAGATCAGTACCTCCCGTGCAGTCAGCTGGAGCTCCTTTTCGATTCTCAGGAGACTGAATTGTTTACTATCCTGATGAGCTCTGCGTGGTCACCGTGTTGTAGAGCTTCCACGCTTGGCCAACCAGAAATGAAACTCAAAAGTTATGTGGGGATTTTACCTGTCACCTGGCCAGTGCATGCCGAGTTCAGATGGCTTTCCAGAGCGGTCACAATGAGGCGCACTGTAGAATACCGCCCGGAGGCCAATACCGTCGATTTGCGGCCACACTAACCCTAATCTGACATGGCAATACTGATTTCAGCGCTACTCTTCTTGTCGGGGACGAGTACAGAAACCGGTTTAAAGAGCACTTTATATCGATATAAAAGGCCTCATTGTGTGGACGGGTGCAGGGTTAAATTGGTTTAACGCTGCTAAATTCGGTTTAAACATGTAGTGTAGACCAGGCCATAGAGCAACTACACTGCACACTTTTTAGCAGCACAGTTGTGTTGCTAAAAGGTGCATAGTGCAGACACAGCTTTATTTTGGCAGTCATAAGGCTGCCAAACTTTTTTTTTTTTTTTTTTAAGGTAGCTTAAATTATGGAGAATCTGAATACATCACACAGGACATATGGCTGACACCTCTAATTTATACCAAATGTAAGCTTATGCTCTAATAAATTTGTTAGTCTCTAAGGTGTCACAAGTACGCCTTTTCTTTTTACTGGAGAACCTGTACACTCTTCACAACTACAACTCAATTCAAATAATGGAGTCCCATCCAGAGTCCTGTGGAAGGGGTCAGCGGGGGACATCGACAGGAGGCACCTGGACAGAGAGGGAACTGAGACTTAACCGGAGGCACTGGAGGGAGGGGCTCAGGACTGAGTTCTGCAGCACTACTGGGGAGTGGGGGCAGCAGGGGTGTAGGCTGGAGCCCAGGAGCATTCTGGGGGAGGGGTGGCTAGAGGGTCAGGCTCAGGGAGGCATGACGGAGACTGAGGAGAGGTTCAGGCTGACGCTGTTTGGGGCAGGGGACCAGGGAGCGCACCCGTGCGGGGGCTGCGGAAGGGGTCGGAGCTGTGAAGCGGGGCAGGAGCACAGAGGGCTGGGGGGGCACCAGCTTGGGGCCTGGCAGCGCCGCGTTGAATCGGGCTGGGCCCTAATCACCGCGCCAGTCGCTCCGTGCCTCGGCGGCGCTCTGCACCGGCCCCGCGCGGCCAGGCTGCGACGCCCACGCACCACGCCGCAGCCAGAGGGAAACGCTCGCAGAGCTGCGGGCCGAGGCTGGCGCAGGCGCCTGAGCGCTTACAGACAGGGCAAGGGAGGGGACTCAACGGAAACGCCCCCTTGTCTGCGTCACGCACTGCGTGCGCATCCGCAGCCCCTCCCCCCAGAGGGCCAGTCCCGCCTTTCCCACTGTGCACGCGCCCTGTGAGGCAGCCGGGCGCCCGTGGAACTGTCGGACCTTTCAAGCTCAGGTGCCGGTAGTGACGTAGGGGCCGGGTGGCGCTTCCGGGGGGCGTAACGCGGAAGTGGCTTGGGGAGGGGGGAGTGAGGTGGCGGTGGAGGCTGCGCGGCGGGAGCGAGGAGCTCGTGCTGGAGCGCCCCCCTGCGTTGGGGCGTGAGGAGCGGGTGGCCGTAGCCCGTCCCGGCCCCTCGCCATGAACATAGACGTGGAGTTCCACATCCGCCACAACTACCCCTGGGCCCGCCTGCCTGCCAGCGTCCGACAGGTACCGGCATGGCGTGGGGTGGGGCAGCCGGGCCAGTACCAACCCCCTCCCGCCAGCGCCCCACCGGGCCGGGGGAGGGGCGGCTGGGTGGGTACCAACCCCTCTCTTGCCAGCATCTGACCAGCACCGGGGTGGGCAGGGTAGCCGGGCCAGTACCAGCTCCCCTCCCGCCGGCGTTAGACAAGTAGTGGTACTCGTCTGGGCTGGTACCATCCCCCTCCTGTCAGCGTCTGACCGACACCGGGCCAGGGGGAGGGGTGGCTGTACGAAAGCCCCTCCCCCTGCATCAGCCCATGACCGGACACCAGCCTCCCTGTGCCCTCAGCGTTGGACAGGTGCCATGGACAGCGCTGATCCCTCCCCTGCCAGTGCTACACAGCGACTGGCACGGCGGGGAGAGGCGGGGATCGTCAGCCACCCGCTGGGCTGCCGGTGTCATCTAGAGACGGGAGCGATGAAAGCATCGTCCTGCCTCCCAGTGCCAGGTGGGGCTTCTGGGACAACACCGTTCCCTTCTCTCGGGTCTCCTCTGCCCCTTCCAGTGACTCTGTCATTCCCATTATCAGGCCCTTTTGCTACACCTACAACTGGGGGGCTTACCTACCTCCGTGCTCCACCTATCTTCATCTTCCCCGTGAAGGGGGCTCCTTGTGCCACAATCACTTTCTTTTGCCCCTTTATTTCTCTTATTGGTATCTGTCTTTTGTTGCCTGTGCCATCTTACAGAATCAACACATCTTCTCTTCTTCATCACCTCCAGCAGGAGCCCTGGTGCCTCTATCACCTTCAGGTCCTTGGCAAAGGGTAATTGGGGTACCCACCCTTCTGGGACTATGGGTCTCATCTGCCTTCTGTCTTGACACTGGGGAGTTGGGATTTATCAGACAGACTCCAGAGCGTCATAGGGAAAAAACTGCTAGTTAAGCGTGTGATTTTAGTGCTGTAAGTGTCCTGTGTGCTTCTAAAACATCTAAGCTTTCAGTAAGTGAACAGAGAGAGAGAGACTGGCCTGTCCCCATCCCATGTGGTGCTTGATGACTAGGTGCTCCTGGAAACAATCATAACATGGAAGTGTGGTTCATAGTGAAGCTTTAAACAACTAGGGATTATTTTCTGGGGATGTTCAGATCCAGGGGAGGACTCCCCAGTCAACACTGTACTGTGTACACTAAACCAGGAGAGGATTCAAGAATTAAGGATTATGCTGCTCTAGTTTTCTGCAATAAGGTAAATGTCACAATAAGCGTTAATGAAAATGGAAACCCCATGAAATTTTGATGAGTGCCGCGTTCAATGAGCTTCTGACAGCCCAAGTGATACATTGTTTAAAGTCAAGAAGGAAAGTCTCTTTTCATTTTATGCTACTTCAAAGCAGAAACTGAAAAATAATTCCTTCCCTTACACACGAGAAAGGGAGAAAAGGTGTTGGAAGAAAGACGAACATTGACTGTAGATCCTGGTATATGAATTATTGAGCTCTTTAGTGATACTTCAAGAGCTAGTTTGTAGCAGGAACATAAAATGATTTTATTTCTCTTTACCTGTAAACCTGAAAATTCACTGCTAGTGCTTATGTAAATCAGCCTAAAATAGTCTCATGTTAATTTAAGTCTTGTTACTAGATAAAACATCTGTTAAATGTAACTTCTGCAATGCTTTCCGAAGAATGCTTTAAAAAAAAGGAAGTTTGAGTAAAAGGATCTTTTCCTGTTAGCGAAAGTGGCAGTAGTTACACATTCTCTTGTATCTGGACATCTAACAGGATGTGGAAACTGTCTGCAACATAATCCATTTCTTTTCCAGCAGCTGATGCTTTGAAGCTGAGTGTGAATTTGCTTGCTTTAAGGTTGGATCTGTGCACACTGTGCAATTATATGTTACATTTTATCTAAGGATTTTAAAGCGTTATAAAAGACTTAAAAACAACGAGGATTCTGGTGGCACCAAAGTGGGATTTTTACCCATGAAAGCTTATGCCCAAATAAATCTGTTAGTTTTTAAGATGCCACCGGACTCATTGTTTTTGTGGATACAGACTAACATGGCTGATATAAAACTTAAGACTCTAAGTGCCACTGCAAGGTATTACCTGATAATGAAATTTCACTGTTGCACAGCTAAACTGTAGAAGAAAAATAACTGAAGGGTCTCTCGGGCAAACATGTTTAATGCTTGGCCTCAAGTAGTTGAAACAAATGTGTTTTTGAAACGATAGTTTATACCGTATTATATCCTCTCTTGAAATGGTTACTTACTGTTGGACTTCACAAAATATTCAGTGAATGAATATTTGAAAGTCAAATTGATTTGAAATTAATGTTTCTGTGGCAACACCAGATAAAATTTCTGGTGCCACACATATTGAGACGTGTGATATTAGTATCAGGTATTTATTCTGTTCATGCATTAAAATTGTTTGATTAGCTCAGTCAGTTCATGATAATAGCCTTTGAAGACTAGTAAATATACTGTCCTGCCGAAGTAGTGACTGGCCATTATTCTTTCCTTTGAGCTTCAAGTTGTTTTACTTAAGACTATTCCTCAGATTGTTCAGTTCTGTTATTAAGGATTATGTAGTTCAGTCTTCAGCAAGACCAGTTATACAACTATAGCAGATGATGAATTAACTCTTACTCTTACGGAAAATGGGCTTGAACTGAATAACTTTTCCTAAAATGTAATGTCTGTTCATCTTCTGTAACAGTAGTAAAAGCCTCAAATCATTTTTACCTGTTTTATTTTTTTCTTTTATAAAACTTTTTTTTCTAGTAAAATTATAGATAAAATATCTGAAAATATGCTCACAACAATGTTTTTGTTGTGTGCAGTATTCAGAAGGCAACAATACATCAGTTTAAACTTGGGTCACTTTTGGAAAATTATGTTCAATCATAAGGGCTAGAAACGTGGGTCCTGTTTTTTGCGATGGTGTGTATATGTACATATATCTATTGCCCATGCAGTGTCCCATTAAAGTCTTTGCTGTGTCAGACATATAGATTGGATTGCAAGATTGGGACCTTCCTTCCTTCATTAAACAAATTAAGCCTTAATTTTTTTTAATTAATTGGAGCTTTTGTCCTCCAGGCTTATTAGGAAAAGCTTGTTGTTTACTAATGGCTGGTTGATTCCACCCCCCCCCCCCCCAATGCCCAGACTAGAGTCCGTATGAGATTTACTTCTGACATTGGAGTTATTCAAGGAGCTCTATAATGCAGTCTGTAGCTCTTCTCCTTATTAAGTGCTTGCTTCTGCTCAGAGTTGCATTGGTTTAACTTAAGATGTAATTTTTAAAAAAAATTTAAAAATTTTCTTTAAAATCCAGTTTGCAGAGGATTTTGGGGACACTTACTTTGATTTCACTTAAGCCTGTTTCTAATAGCAGATTTAGGCTAAATCAAAACAAACCACTGTGATAGGGCCACTCACCTTATGTGAGCGCCTCCTATCAGGTGTGCGTGTGCCTGATCTCTCTGTCTCAGCTCTTGCGGTGTTCTCTGTTGGCAGCATCACTTTTCAGGGGGGTTTTCAGTGGCTCAACCCTCCGTCAGAGTCTCATACAGTCCATGTGTGAAACAAAATAGACTTCTTGTGACATACAGTCCAGTGAGGCCTATCACAGTACCCTTTCTTGTCTTCTGCAGGCCTCCCTGGGCTCAAACCTTCATCAGTCCAAAAAGGCCTATCCCAGTACCATGGTTGGTGTCCACAGCCACTCCAGGGCTAGATCTCAAATAGTTCCTTCTCTGGAATGGAGCAGTGCCTCCAGGCTTCCTCCTTGGAGACTCTTCATTCTGTAGCGAGCCTCAACCGACCCTAGCTCTCCAGCTGAGTTGCTTTTTCAGTTCAGTTCATCCCCCATCTAGGGTATTAAAGTTCAATACATATGGATCCCTTTCGCATCTTCAGCCCCTTCCCAGGGCATATGTAAACTCCCGTCTCGAGGCACTTAGTCACTTCCCCTCTGGGTGGTGCTGGGGGACCTGGGCCCACTCACTACACCAGGTCCCAACCCAGGGACCCTGAGAATAGCAGCCACCTGCTGCATCCCTTTAACCGGTTGCTGCTACTGTTCCGTTGGGCACTTCCTCATTGTCCCAGCATGTTCAGCTTCACCCTTACCTTGGGCTGAAGTCTTGCTTGAGTCCCAGTAGCCAGCCAGGAGCATCTTCCTTTCTCCCCCAGTCCCTTCCGGCAACTGCTCTGTCCAGGTCCTGGAACTGCTGCAATGAGCCGGGAGCACCACTCATGCTCTTCTGGCTCCAGTCAGCAACTGAACCTACTTAGGCTTAGCAGCTTCTTTCATATGAGGTTGCTAGGCTCTGGTTCCTTCCCTGCAGCCTCACTGTTCTAATTGACTGCTTCCCATGCAGTCCTTCTCTCAGCCTCTTGGAGGACTCACCTCTTCTGCTCTTTTTTGGGGGCAGGGTGTGGTAAGACTGTGAGGTCTCCAGTAGTGAGCCTTTGGGTTTAGTACACCTCATCACAGCCATTCTTAAATTCTGGTGTCTACACTAGACTTTGCACTGGTTTAACTAAGGACTTTTCTAAACACACAAGTTTTGCACCAGTTTAACTAAAGTTGTGATGTTGAACCAGCTGAGTTAAAATGGTGTAATTTTGGCCATGTCTTTACTAAGGAAAAAAGACATTGGCTAATTTGTTAAAATGCTTATGTAGACAAGGCAAACTGTAGTTTTAATATGTATTAGTTGGTCAAAGTGAAGCCTAAGGGGAAGCCAAGAGTACACTTTAACCAGCTAGCACATGTTAAAACTACAGCCTGGTCTACACTAGGCTTTTTGCATATTAGCAAACATAAGTGAAAAGCACACCTCTTTTCTGAGTGTAAACCTTAATGTGGTCATTCTTACATTCAGGTTTAAACCAGGCTTACAAACTACGTCTGTACCCAAAGTTGCATTAGTTTAACTAAATCAGTTTGATATCACGCTTTAGTAAACTCTATGCAACTGTGTAGATATGGCCTAAGAAGTTGATCCTGCAAGGTGCTGACCACCCTTCACTCAAGCGCTCAGCGCTTTATGAGATGCTTGACGCTTTGCTTGATTGGGTCCTAATAAGTATATGTAGCCCACACAGACTTATTTTCAGGATTTGACTTTTTTCTCATGATCAGTATAGTGGTGTAAGAACACTTAAGCTTGTCTGCATTTAAAACTTATATTAGCATATAGCTATTTTGGTCAGGGATGTGAAAAAAAACACATCCCTGACTGACTTAGCTATGCCAGCAAAACTCTTGAGTGTAGATGCAGCTATGCTGACAGAAGAGGGCTTCTGGTGGCATAGATAATTTTGTTTGGGGAGGTAATGTTCTTACACCAACAGAAAGGTTTTTCTGCCAGTGTATGCCGGTTTGCAGTGGGAACTATGCCAGCATAGGTTCTGTAGTATAGACATAGCCTTAGAAAAGTATGGTTCAAAGGTACCCTGCATTAATTCAGGTAGTAGAATATACCTGTCTGTGGTACAAGTCACACTGATTTAATTAAAGGATTATACAATTAAACTACAATAACATTTATATTTTTTTCATAGGGTCTTGGAAACTCTCAGAGGGAGTATGAAAAGCAGGTTGTACTCTATAGTATCCGCAATCAGCTACGATACCGAAATAACTTAGGTGAGTGTGGAAGACTGATAACTTCAGTTTGATAACTGACTCTACTTATAAAGCCTTCGTATGAGTGTACTGTGATCTTTAATAGCTTACAAAAGTATGCCCCTGAAATTACTACAGACCTGTCAGAACCAGCTCAGTCCTCCAAATTTCCACCAAAAAAGACCCCAGCAAAACTCCCTTTCAGTGCTAGAACCCCAAAAGTAAATTAACTTTGAAATCCACTTAATTGCAGTGGCTTCTTTGTGAAATGCACCCTTCAGACCCTGCAAGTTTCCAAGTGAAGCTTACTGATAGCCGACTTTAGTCTCCTGTGTGCCATGTGAGCCTCTCAAACGAGTTTAGGGCTTGTTAATGGAGGACTTAAATAATTTACAGCCATGATGTCAAAGGAAGTGTCCCTCTAGAAGGAGCCCAGACAGGTACAAAGAATGAGACCTGGGGTCCAAGCTGTTTGACATAGAATTCTCATTGGATTCACACTGGTTGTATTCACTTTCTCTTCTGCACTGGACAGAGCTCTCACTGCTTGAAAAGGAGGTTTGCTGGTAACTTCAGGCGTTCTAAATCATGAACATGAGCATATATTTCATTCTCCTTTCATGTCTGTTTATGCCAGAATAGCATGTCTCATTTAGAAGTGAGATGCATAATAAATCAAACAATAAGATTATTCTATCATTGCTGACAATGCAGGATTGCACCATACAATATATTCTTCAGTGCTATGTTCTAGTTAGCTTTAAATTACTCTCATTGATTTTTCACTACACCTCTACCTTGATATAACGCGACCCGATATAACACGGATTCAGATATAACGCGGTAAAGCAGCCCTACGGAGGGGGGCGGGGGGTGGGGCTGTGCACTCTGGTGGATCAAAGCAAATTCAATATAACGCGGTTTCACCTATAATACGGTAAGATTTTTTGGCCCCCAAGAACAGCGTTATATCGAGGTAGAGGTGTATTTCCTTGGGCGATTATTCAGTAGCTTAATAGCTAATCTTATCATGAATAATCTTTCTGATTTCCAACCTGATCCTGAGAGGCCCTGAGAACCTGCATCTCCTATAGAAGTTAATAGCTGAAGTTGGTGTTCAACATCTTTGGATCAACTCAGCCTTTTATTTCTTAAGTCAATTTCATACCATTTTACTACTAACCTTTTTCGTGTGTTGCTATGCAGTTTAAATGTAAAAATATAATCTCTGCACCATTTTGAGAGAACAGTGTAACAGAATATTAGCCTGACCTTTTTTCCCCCCAGTTAAGCATGTCAAGAAAGAAGAACGAAAATACTACGAGGAACTGTTAAAATACAGTAGAGATCATCTAATGCTGTACCCTTACCATTTGTCTGACATCATGGTAAAAGGCCTGAGGATAACACCATTTTCGTATTACACAGGCATAATGGAGGTCAGTTTGGGAACAGAATTAAAACAAAACATGTCATGCTCTGTACTTCTAGAAGTGCTTTTTGTAGCATTGTAATGTCTGCCAGCCAGTCAAATGACTGTTATTGTTTGCTCTTGGAGAGACTGCTGCTGCTAATGAACAGCATAAAGAAAAGCTTCTTCAGAATTGTGTTGATAATCACAACTCGGCCTACCCGCAAATACCTCTCTGCAGAGCTAGGGATTGGCAACAGCAGTTGGATGGGAAATGGTTTTCCAGTCCTGAATCAATTGAAAACTCAGAATTTTTTGCAAACCGAAAATCCCAGAAAATTCAGATTGAATGAAAACATTTTATTTCAGTTATGACCTTTTATACTTTTTTTACTACAGATTAACTTGCATTTCAAAACAGTCATGCTGACCTGAAAAAAATGGAACAACTTCATTCTGAAAATGTCAAAACAGTCCATTTTGACAACTTTGAAACATCTAAAAAAATGTTCAGAATGAGAAAATTGTCATAACTGACTCTTTTACAGTTTTGGTGAATTGGCATTTTTCATCAAAAAGTGCCCAACCAGCTCTGCTGGTAACTTTCTGTCATTTCTCTTGGGTACAGTACATGTAATATTTTGTCATTTTGAGTAAAAGATGCATACAGTTTAATATAGAGTAAATTGATAATTGTAACTATTAGTTACTTTCATTAGTGCCTTTTTCTTCCTCTGTTTGGATGAACATCTCTAGTTTTACTACAGACTTTAATGGAAATAGACTTAGACCCTTAGTAATTTGCTTGTCAGGCTTTCTGGGGTTTTTATAATATAACTTTAAGGGATCTGATCATCATTAATAGTAAGCATATAATTTTTGGTACAGTTCTTACATCACGTTTACAGTAAGCCAGATCTCTCAGAAGTGCTAACTGATTTTAGCAGGCTAGATTTTCTTTGTCAAATTCTTATCTTCAATTTGAGGGGTAGATTTTTATGTAGAAAATGTATGCGTTATTTTAGGTTTTAAATGCTCAGCGATATCAAAGAAATGCCCCTTTCTCAAATAGTGGACTACATTGGTCCAAAAATGTGTTTCTTGCTAAAAATTAAGCTTTTTTTCTTTTCTGTGTGTTGCTTTTTAAAGGATATAATGAACAGTGAAAAAAGCTACGATTCATTGCCTAACTTTACTGCTGCTGACTGTAAGTATTATATGGCTACATTTTTCTGTTTAGTGAGGTAGATAAATGCAGCTTCTGAAAACAGTTTGAAGGCTTCAGTTGCATCACAGCTTCTTTTTAAAGGTGTAGAACCTGTAAGTAGTAGTTTTGAAGTAGTGGTCATGCAGTGTTATCCTGTGCGGTGTCTTCATTGGTACTGCATTCTTGTGTTAATAGGACTTCTCGGGACATAATCCATGGTTCTTTTTGCTGCAGTAGTCTGGGCTGCTCTGTGATTTTTCCCAGTGAATTGTGGGAGAACTTGTCTGTCCTTCTTTTGGGCACATGGTGTGTGAGAATTGTAGGAAGGAACTGCAGGAGTATCAGGACCTGTTAGCTTGTATCCTCACCATAGGCACCGACTTCCCCTCTGCACAGTGGGTGCTTGACCCCCTTGGCCCTGCCCTTCACCACCTCTTCCAGCCCCTGCACCATCCTCCCTCACCCCCATTCCACCCCTTTCCCAAAGTCCCTGCCTTTTCCCACCCAGCCACACCCCCTCCCATCCCAATTCCACCACCTTCCCCCAAATCCCCACCCCTGCCCTGCCTCTTCTCCACCTCCTCCCCAAGTGCGACCCCTCCCCGCTCCTCTCCCTTCCTCCCGGAAAGTCCTAAGTGCCACCAAACAGCTGTTAGTTGATGGGGGGGGAGGCGGGGGGGGAAATACTGGAAGGGAGGGGGAGGAGTGGGGACATGGTGCACTCGGGGCAGGGGGAGAAGGAGGCAAAGAGTGGGGGGCTTGGCTGCCGGTGAGTGTGGAGCACCCGCTAATTTTTCCCTGTGAGTGCCTATGATCCTCACTGTAAAGTCAGCCCAAGTGAAAGCGGAGCCCAAGCTCTAACCCATACTCCTCTTGCCAGCTAGCCTGGGTTGAAAGCACTAAACTCAGGTGAGAGGTTTTGTGTGTAGGTGGGAGAGGGGCTAAGGGCAACACCTGAGTAGGCATCAGACTTAACTCTGCAGTGAACATATACCCTAAGGGTCACATTATTAGGGAAGAGGAGTGAAATGAAGGGTGATCCTTGGCCCCTTTTGCAGACTAAGGAAAGTCTGGTGAACAAGACAATTGACGTATTTTGGGTGCTAAAAATCTAATTTGAGAAATTTCCCTACTAGCTTCCTTTGCCTTCTTCCCTGTTGTACCTCTATACGTTTCTTCTGTGGGTGGGTGGAGGGGGAGAGTTCACAGTTCGATAACACAGTAAGAATGGGTGACTTCAACTATCACATTAACTGCACATGTGTCACATAGGGAGATAGTTGAGAGAAGCAGTTTTTCAGCACCACTGAATTGCTTGAAGTTCAAAAACAGAAGCGACTCCTGATTTAGTCTCAAACCAACAACTGTGTATTACTTGAGAAACAATTGTAGTTCAGCCACTAAGTGACTAATATGTGATAAAGTTAAACTTCTTCATTGGAATTTTGTAACAAAAGCTAGCACTGAGATGCTGAACTTTAGAAAAACGGATTTAAGAAAAGTGAGAGACCATAAAGGTTACTTAAACATATTGTATTTGAGGCCCAAAAGGTGTACAATCTGCATATACCTAAATAAAAAGGAAGCCAGAAGGCAAGAAAAATACCAAATATGGTTACATTGTAAGGTACAAGAAACTATTTGGGTCCATTGGATATCCATTTAAAAAAAACCAAACTGGAAATCCAGCCCTAGCAAAGCCAGTAAATGAGTTCATCATTATGGCAGGTAAAATATAAGATGGCAATTTTGAGGCCTGAGGGAATTTCAAAATCAAATCCAGCCTATGTATGTACTTCAGATAAACAAGGGGAGAATGGAGAGGCACACTTGTATGCAACAAGAGCAGAACATTGACTGGGGAACCCCATGTAGCTGCTGAAATTAAAATGTATTTCAAGCAGCATTTATAGAGCATAATGTGTTTGCAAAAGCAGAATTTTTCAGGAAGTAAATTCTAAGTCACTACCTTCTTGGAATTATTTTTAATTTTTGTGTGTTAAATTTTTGTCCTCCTCTGGGACGGGGGAACCCACACTTGAGAGTTAGGGCACTTTTTTGTGGTTGTGACACGGTTCGGGAAATCCTGTCCTGTGTGGAGAGTGTGCCCACCTCATTTAGGGGAAAAAAGGGGGGAAGGGGACATATGTATCTTACCTATATGTGCCTCCCAGCCCGAGTCCATATGCTTGCCCTTAGCAGCGCAGTATGGTCTAGTGGTTGGAGTCCATAAATTTGCCCTTGTCACTGGGCAGTAAGGCCCAGGGGCCAGTGTCCATCAATTCTCCCCTTTTCACAGAGCAGTAAGGCTCAGTGGCTCAAGTCAATAACTTTACCCCTTTTTGCAGGGCAGTAAGGTCTAATGGCCAGAGTCAGGAAATCTGCCCCTTCTTGCAGGGCACTAAGGCCTAGTGGCCAATGTTGGATACAGGGGGAGGCGCTGCACCTCCCCAGCAGGGGGGTCCGGGCCCTCCCTCTACACCAGACTCCCACCCACCATCCTGGTGATGGCCATAGCGCGGGCCACTGAGTCAGTGGGGAAAGGCTTCTACCGAAACATGCTGACTCAAGGCTTCAGCTCACTCAGCGGTCTGCTGTTGGATTCCCCTGGGCTGCTTCCTGCCATTGTCCCTGCTGCTGTTGTCTGGGCTTCCCTGTTACCTCTAGGTTCTCTGGTCTGCCCTTCTGCCCAACCCTGCAAGGCCTCCATGGTTGCCTTGGCGTCCACCTGGGCTGTGACATCTCCAACTTCTAAGGTCACAGGCGTCCGCCGAGCCTTGGCTGGAGCAGGCAGCATACATCCTTCCTTCATAACAGTCAGCCCCAACTGAGCCGAGCTGCTGCCTTTCATACTGGTATACCTGGAGCATGCCCAGTAGGGTGAAAGAGGTGTGGCTTCCTCAGCCCACAATGGTAGGATTAACCCTTTTCTGTCCAGCGTGGGGTGAGTACTTCCCGTCATAGTGGTCTTGTTAGACTTACTGAAAAATGTGGGTGGAGGAACTAGGATAAAGTCTTCCTGATTTCCGAGGGACGGGTGACTCAAAATGATTCCTAACTGAATGGATAAATATGTAGTAGCCCTTTGGCTATTGCTGTAGTCTTTTAAGTTTGTTTTCATGAATGTAAGGATCTGCAGGAGGTAACAACTACAGCAGTTTTCAGCAAGAGATGCCAAACTTTTTTGTAAGTAACTATTCAGAAGAGATCCAGTATTGTAACCTTACTCATGGAAGTGATCACACTGAATTCATTGGTATGGTTTATATGGGTAAAGATCATTGGATTGAGACCTTGTTCAATTAAAATGAACTTTTTTGTTGGAGGCCACTGTGACCTTTTGGCTCTGCTTCTTAGTGTCCAGCCTTATTAAACGTCTAGCCTTTTTAAAAATCCAGCTAACTCAGTACTGTCTGGTATTTGCATCGTTGTTACTACCAGCTGACTGAAGGTAAGGCTGAGGTGGCAAAGATGTTGGACAGATCTTGGTGACTCTTTTCCCTCTGCGCTGTGACTCTTGTCATAAAGAAAAAAAAATTAGTTTACATGTGTTTTTCTTCTGACTATATTATAGTAAGATGACAGGGAATCATCATCAAGTGGGTGTGTTTCAAGTGGGGTCCTACAGGGATTGGTTCTTGGTCCTATGCTATTTAACATATTTATCAATGACCTGGAAGAAAACACAAAATCATCACTGTTAAAGTTTGTGGATGAGACAAAAACTGGAGGAGTGGTAAATAGTGAAGAGGACAGGTCACTGGTTCAGAGCAATCTGGCTAGGCATACTGGCTGCAGGTAAACATTGTGCACTGTAATATGACTAAATATACACATATATGAGCAAAGAAGGTAGGCTGTGCTTGCAGGATGTACTCTATCTTGGGAAGCAGTGACTCTGAAGAAGATTTGGGGGTCATGGTGAATAATCATGAACATGAGCTCCCAAGTGATGCTATGGCCAAAAGAACTAATGTGATCCTGGGATGCATAAATGGTGAAATCTTGTGTAGGAGTAGAGAGGTCATTTTACCTGTGTATTTGGCACTGGTGTGACCGCTGCTGGAATATTGTATCCAGTATTCCAGCAGCCCACAATTAAAGAAGGATGTTGAAAAATTGGAGAGGGTTCAGAGAAGAACCACAAAAATGATTAAAGCATTAGGAAACATGCCTTATAGTGATAGATTCAAAGAGCTCAATCTATTTAGCTTAACAAAGAGAAAGTTAAGGTTGATTTACAGTCTATATGTATCTATATGGGGAACAAATATTTAATAATCATCTCTTCAGTATATCAGAAAAGAGTGTATATTTAACATGAATCAGTGTCTGGAAGGTGAAGCTAGACAAATTCAGATTGGAAATAAGGTGTGAATTTTTGACAATGGCCATTAATTAATCAACCAATTTACCAAGGATCTTAGTGGATTCTCCATCAGTGACAATTTTTAAATCTAAGTTGGATGATTTTTTAAAAAGATCTGTTCTAGGACTTATCTTGGGAAAATTCAGTGGCCTGTGTTTTGTAGGAGGTGAGACTTGATGATCACAATGGGTCCTGTCTGACCTTGGAATCTGTGAATTTAGTCTGGGCAAAAGAAATGAATGGGGCCAAATTCTGCTCTTGGGCAGAGATGTGGCTACCATCGAAGCTAGCAGGATCTATTTTTGGTGCCATTTCTTTAGAGAAAAGAAGGAAGTATTGAAAACGTTCTTGAGATTCAGAACTACTTTTAAAAATGAGAATAATATATTCTCACATCTTCGGTTAAGAATAGACATTTTTCCTTTTTTTTACTTTTCAGGTCTACGGCTTCTTGGTATAGGAAGAAACCAATACATTGATCTAATGAACCAGTGTAGGTCATCAAAAGTAAGTTTTGTTTTTAATTTTATTTCCATCTATTCTAAGTGTCGGTCATGCCTTCCATCTAGAACAGTTTTGTCCCATTTTGACAAAACTGTTCTAGATGGGGATAGGATGCCATATGCTTCATTAGTAAAATTATGATTAATCAAACAATACTACAGTGATATATATATGTTTCTTCAAAGCTATTAAAATATCTTAGATAACTGTGGTAAAAAGCAAAAAAAATAAATTTAGAAAAAAATTAAAATTTCTCCAGCTTTGTGTTGTTTTATTACTACTTATTCAGTACTACATTTTGTCTAAGGCAGTGGTTCTCAAAGCCGGTCCTCCACTTGTTCAGGGAAAGCCCCTGGCAGGCCAGATCAGTTTGTTTACCTTCTGTGTCCACAGGTTCCACCAATCGCAGTTCCCACTGGCCGCAGTTCGCTGCTCCAGGACAGTGGGGGCTGCGGGAAGGGCAGCCAGCTCATACCTCGGCCTGTGCTGCTTCCTGCAGCCCCCATTGGCTGGAAGTGGTGAACCGTGGCCAGTGGGAGCTTCAATTGGCCAAACCTGTGGATGTGGCAGGTAAACAAACTGTCCCAGCCTGCCAGGGGCTTTCCCTGACCAGCTTTGAGAATCACTGGTCTAAGGCCATCTCTAGACAAAGACAAGGGGCTAAATTCTCCTTTGACTAGTATAAATCTGAAGTAATTCCATTGGTATTGATGGAATTATTCCATATTTATACTGATATAATTGAGGGCAGTATTTGCTCTGATGTATGCCTCCAAAAGCTTATAATCAGAGTAGTTAATGTAAATTCTGTTTAGTTCATATACGTCTCATGTTGTTTGAGGATGCAGTGTTGGGTCTGATCATGCAGCCCTTTTTTTGTGTATGATCAGTTTCATTGGCGACATCGAGATTAATCTCATTATTGATGTCTGCATGATCTGGCCCTTTTACAAGCTCAGTTTACAACAATAATTTCCTTTTTAAGAATCTGACGCAGTAGATATTCACCCACGAAAGCTCATGCTCCAAAACGTCTGTTAGTCTATAAGGTGCCACAGGATTCTTTGCTGCTTTTACAGATCCAGACTAACATGGCTACCCTTCTGATACTTTTTAAGAATGTAGTAAGTAATTCAGAAGCGCTCTGTCTTCAGTTACAGCATTGCGCCTTTGGCCAAAGGATTATGTATCCAAGTTAAAAGAGATTTAATGTAGGCTAAAGGAAACAAAAAGGATAGGGGCCTGCTTTATAGAATGTGAGAAGAGTAATCTTAACCATATCAATACAACAGTACCCTCTAGCTGTTCTTTCATGAACTGAAGTTTATAGTAGCTCGTAGCATGATGCTCACCTGGAACACAGTGTAATCACTTGTCGATAGAAATAAACAGAATACGTGTTCTTACAATACATTGCTTATTAATTTTGTAATGAATTCTGCCTACAAAAACACTCCATTTGATATGTTGTATGCTATCCTGTATCTTCAGGCTCTGCTTTTTTGCTAATAAAATGCTAGTGTGCTTTTAATAGATCAGGCCTGGACTTCATGCTCTCAGACTTGAATACACAAATGGATTGCTTTCATTTTCACATTTTTATTTGGTTTGGGATGGAGAGAGAGTTTTTTTTTTTTAAAAAAACAAGTCCATATCCCTGTGTGCTGTATACATGTGCATTCAGTGATCTTAGGGGATTAGGAATAAAACCCATCAGCCTTCCCTATCCCAAGGTATCCTGCAGTGTTTGTTTAATTCCTGAGTATGAAGTACTTGGAGAGTAAGCATTTACAAGTACCTGTTTTTATGGTGTAAAGGAAACTGGTAACATTAACATTTAATATGTTAAATCTCAAATGGACTGTACCACTGCAGAAATTTTTCAGAAGGAAAACTGCTCGTGATCTGCTACCAGTAAAGCCAGTGGAGATTGCTGTAGAGGCCTGGTGGGTGGTGCAGGCTGGCTACATCACAGAGGATGACATAAAGGTATTGTGTCTTTAACCAAATTTTGACACTGCTAATTACTGAAAAAATGGGGAAAAATTACAAATATGCACTGTTTAGCTCTTAATGTAGTAGAACAGGGATCGGCAACCTTTGGCACATGACTTGCGAGGGAAAGCCCCTGGCGAGCCTGGCCGATTTGTTTACCTGCAGCATCCACAGGTTCGTCCGATCGTGGCTCTCACTGGCCAGAGTTCGCCATTCCAGGCCAGTGGTGGCAGTGGGTAGGGTGGCTAGCATATCCCTTGGCCTGTGCCACTTCCCGTAGCCCCCGTTGGCTGGGAGTGGTGAACTGTGGCCAGTGGGAGCTGCGATCGGCTGAACCTGTGGATGCTGCGGGTAAACAAACTAGCCTGGGCTGCGTAACAAAGATTGCCGATCCCTGTAGTAGAATCTCTTATGGAAATAGTGATAAGGGTTTTTTGTTTTTTTTTTTTAATTGATGTACTTTTTCTTTTTTCCTGTGAATTCTGACGTCTGGATCATATGGTATTAGGAAACTTATTTCAGCATGACTGCGAAATATTTTTTTCCCTGAAGGAATGTTCATGAATTGTATGATACATGTATCTTAAGAAACAACTATATTATGTTGCTGGTCTCGTTTAGATTGTCAGTTGTTCAAAGCAGAAATTGAGTGTTTGGATGGAATCTAGTACGTTTCGGATGCAGTTTATTTGTAGTCCAAAATCCCATAACTATAAATTGATTTAAATAGAGGTGTTGTATTTAGATCTGAAACTTAACCTATTTTAGAACCGTTATAATTAGATAAGCTGTATTGAAAATACACAACCCTACTTAAAAGCTGAGCACTGTAACATCAGTGAATTTTGAAAACTCTGTTTTAATCTGAACTTCACTAGCTAAATATTCAGCAAGCAGTAAACTAAATACAGCTTCCAGAGGTGTGCGTAATCTTGTGATGAGGTTACTTCTGCAGAGATAAGTAACAAACTAGACAACTATGGCAAGCTTAAATCTGTGGTTTATATACTGACTTCCTTGTGTAAAGATATCTTTATTAGTTTTCACTGTTTTAAAGCTGAGAACTTTTCATTCTGAATTACTGTATGTAAAATGTGTAGACAGATCTTACTAGAAATTAACATGTTTTCTTTTACATAGATTTGTACTACATCTGAGAAATCTGTTGTTGATAAGATAATTGATTCAGGTCCTCAGCTTGCTGGATCACTAGACTACAATATAGTTCACAGTAAGTGTCTATCAAATGTGGCATTTCTGTCTACTGTAAAATTTATTGAGGAAAAATTTGAGGACTAGTATTTCAGACTAGGAATATGTCTGCATTATGAAATTAAATAGATTTTATACAGTCGATTGTGTATGTCCCCACTAAGCGCATTAAGTCGGTGGAGTGCATCCTCACTACAGTGGCTAGCATCAGCTTACGGAGCGGTGAACCGTGGGTAGCTATCCCACAGTTCCTGCAGTCTCCGCTGCCCATTGGAATTCTGGGTTAAGCTCCCAATGCCTAATGGGGCAAAAACATTGTTGCGGGTCGTTTTGGGTACATGTCGTCAGTCGCCCCTCCCTCCGTGAAAGCAATAACTGTCAATCATATCACACCTTTTTTCCTGGGTTACCCATGCAGATGCCATACCATGGCAAACATGGAGCCCACTCAGCTTACCATCACGCACTTTAAAAGCTCGCTGACTCTGTTTGCTGACTAGGTCAGATCTCAGTGCAACCAGCATTCCCATTGTTATTGCTGCTTGCTGTGTGCTCCATAATATCTGAGAGAGTAATAGGGAGACGTTTATGGCAGGGTGGGAGGTTGAGGCAAATTGCCTGGTGTCCAGTTCTGAGCAGCCAGACACCAGGGCGATTAGAAGAGCACAGCAAGGCGCGCTGCGCATTAGAGAGGCTTTGAAAACCAGTTTCATGAGTGGCCAGGCTACAGTGTGACAGTTGTGTGTGTTTCTCCTTGATGCAAACGCACCCTCTTTGTTGATTTTAATTCCCTATAAGACAGGGGTAGGCAACCTATGGCACGAGTGCCGAAGGCAGCACGCAAGCTGATTTCAGTGGCACTCACGCTGCCCAGGTCCAGGCCACTGGTCCGGGGTGCTCTGCATTTTAATTTAATTTTAACTGAAACTTCTTAAACATCTTAAAAACCTTATTTACTTTAGTTACGACAATAGTTTAGTTACATATTATAGACCTAGAAGGAGACCTTCTAAAATGTTAAAATGTATTACTGGCACGCAAAACCTTAAATTAGAGTGAATAAATAAAGACTCGGCACGCCATTTCTGAAAGGTCGCCAACCCCTGCTGTAAGCCAAACACACTCCCCCCTTCGAAATAAAGTAACTGTTGTTTTGAAACCATGCATTCTTTCTTTCTTTCTTTCTTTCTTAATTAAAAAAAAATGAGATAACGGACATGGTAGACCGGGTGAGGTGGGGGAGGAGGGAAGGACACAGCCACATGGCTTATTGTAGCCACACTAAAAATCAAACTGTTTGAATGACAGCCTTCTGTTGCTTGGGCCATCCTCTGGAGTGGAGTGGCTGGGTGCCTGAAGCCTCCCCCCTGCGGTCTTGGGCTCTTCGCGCTCATTTAATTCCTTCCTGGCCTCTGCCACTGAATGCTTCCATGCATTAAGCTGTGCCCCATCAGTGCGGGAGTACTGCATGAGCTCGGAAAACATGTCATCATGAGTGCGTTTTTTCGTCTTCTAATCTGCGATAAGCTCAGGGACAAAGATGATAGGGGGAGCGTAGAAACATTCTACGCTCTATGATTCTGGGGGGACTGCAAGGTCACCTGTATTGCTGAGTTCGCCATGCTGACCAAACAGGAAATTAAATTCAAAAGTTCCTGGAGCTTTTCCTGTTTACCTGGCTAGTGCATCGGAGTGCAAAGTGCTCTCCAGAGCGGTCACATTGGAGCACTCTAGGATAGCTCCCGGAGGCCAGTACTTTCGATTTGTGTCCACACTACCCCAGATTTGATTCAGGAAGGTCGATTTTCGCGCTAATCCCCTCGTCGAAGGAGGAGTACAGAAGTCGATTTTAAGAGCCCTTTAAGTCGGCAGAATGGGGTTGGTTGTGTGAACATATTCATTTTCAAATCAACCTAACGCGGCTGAATTCGACCTAACCCCATAGTGTAGACCAGGTCTAGGAATAAAAGGAGCATAGGAGGCTGAAGCATTTAGTACAGATAAGAATTGAAGGAAAATATTATGGAATAAAACAAAAGTGGAGGAAATCATCTATAAACAATGTTTTCTAAATAGTATAACACTGATTCTTAGCAGTATATATTTATTTTGGCAGCTGTCGCTCTATTTCTATTTGAAATGATACAGTGACTTTCCCACAGAGACATCTTAAAAAAAAAAAAAGTCATACTTATGCAATTTCTAGACCTCAAGGTTGTGTTGACCCATATAAGAGAGACATTGTTTCAATTTACTATTGTTCGTCAAATGTATACTGTTTGGGGAGGGGAGAGCTTTTAAAATAGTAGTTGATTCTGTTCTGAAGAGCACTGTTAGATAGCAAACATGGGACTTTTAAGAATATTATGGTCTGGTGAGGACAATCTCTTGTTGATTTCCCAAAGATCTACCACTCTATTGGTGAGAACCTGTGTGTGTATGTCTCCATTATTCTTGTAGAAACAACAATATTTTGAGTCAAGTCATGCCAGCAGAGGGAGCCCAAGCTGACTGACAAAGCCTCTTCCCTGGGCTGTCTGTACCCAAATCATTGGTGGCATTCATGCTGCTGATGGGAAACAGGATAGCAAATGAAGCAGATCTGTACTGTATATTCCCCATAAGAAGAGCAGGAAGAAATTAAGTGTTTGTTAAATGGAACAGGACAAAGGCTGTAGAAAGAGAGAGGGAGATTAATTTCAAGCTTCTGAGTGGATGTAAGAACAGTAGAGGGTTTAAGAAAAACAAAAAATATGAAAATGCTCGACAGTGACCCTTCAGGGTATTTAGGGCTAAATGCTGCCTGTACCTGACAAAAGAAAAGGGTGCAAACTCAATGTTCAAATAGCAGTGTGCCCAATGTGGGTGTGCGGAGGGATCCTGTCCTGTCTCATGGGTGGAAAAAATAGATGTGGACCACCAATGGGATGGGCTTTTATGAGGAAAACAGTTTGGTTGGCCTAAAATCTGTTGTGTATATGCTGTCCTACGCAGCAAGTGAGAGCCTGCATCAGCAATGAACATGGCACCTGGAGAAAGGAGTAAAAAGCACACCACTTTGGGTTATGTCAGCTTACCATGTGTCCTCCTGGCCTATGACAACAGGCTGACTTGCACTACATGCGCTTAACAGTCTGTCTGGGTATGTGTTGCTACCCACTCTGTGCAGGCTTGTCAGTGTGTAGTCCATTATATATTGTGTGTATCTTTATTTTTAGAAGGCAATGCAATTCCTAACATAGCCAGGAGTCCAGTCTGAACTCAATTAGTTAAGTCTGTATTACTAAAATATGATGTGCAGTTGCAACTCAATCTCTACTGTGCTAAAACTGTATCTTATCAAGCTTGCTTGCCTGGTTGGCTGTTGACTTGGCAATTTACTTGTGAAAATTTCAGCTGTTTCTCATAATTTTTTCAGTGCCAAATCTTAACTATCTGGAACTCTTGGAGGTGTTAACTTGTGAGGTAGTTAGCCTCAAATATCCTGTCTTGGGCTAAATAAAACACTTTGACACAAGAATAAGGAGTTAAATAAAAACACACACATTTAAAAATTGAGTGCTGATAGTGTCCTTTCTGCTATACTGAACAGGGAGTAGATAAGCTCTCTGG
Organism: Chelonoidis abingdonii; assembly: GCF_003597395.2. Taxonomy (NCBI): domain Eukaryota; kingdom Metazoa; phylum Chordata; order Testudines; family Testudinidae; genus Chelonoidis; species Chelonoidis abingdonii. The sequence continues at coordinate 280,303,055 of NC_133770.1, forward strand.
CCTAAGGTCAGAGAGAAACAAAAGGCAATAAACCAGACACCTAATACACTGGGTGATCAAGGTTTGTGCTTTATTTGCTCATGATACAATGCTTAGAGTTTAACGGTCAATGCTGTCAAGTTATGTTGAAATGTACTCTCTGGGTCTTGCCTTTTGAAATTCCTCTCCATAGTTATTTTTATGCTGCACTGCGTGATTGGCACCAAGATTGTTTCTGCAATAAACCTACTTACCTCAATTTCTGATCACCCTTCTTTCTATGCCCTGTTACCTTGCTAATCCCTGTCTCTGAAGTAAATGTATGGCTGTGGGTCAAATTGTACCTTGTCTTTGTGCTGTGAATAATTTAGGATTCTGCTTAAGTGTCATGTCTAGTTAATGTTCTGTTTAGTCTTCTGGTCTAATCATAGCTGTGTAATTGTGTATCGTTCAGGAGTGTGGGGTGGGAGAAGTTAAAACTTCCTGAATCGATTTTGGGGGGAAAAATATAGTGTTTACTAGCATTAGAATTTGGGTAAACAACTTTCTAAAATGACGTACCTTTTTTATTTTTAAAGGTTTATATAACAAAGGATTTATTTACCTTGATGTACCAATATCTGATGACAGTTGTATAGCAGGTGAGTGTATGTATTAGCAGTAGTAGCTATGTTTTCTTGGGAAGAGATTCATTCTGGATAACTTAGGTTTCCTTTTTTTGGGTGCTGCTTGTCTTTTTCTATTAAAGTGATCTGTTTAAACAACACTAAGATGGATGAAAACTCTTCTTGTTTATTCAGTGGTTTTCCAACTTGCTGCTAAAAATTTGTCCTTTATGCTTATGCTAGTATTTATTTATTTTCAACTTATATTTCTATCTGAAGTAATAAAGTTGCTTTTAACATATGTGGAGATGAAGACATTTAAGTATAATTTATACAATTGTCCTTACTTCAGTGTATCTGCAGTTAACATGGATACTATAAATACAGAAAATTAACTATATTAAAGTCTTTTCTTTCTAATCAGTTAATATTCATAGTACTGATTGCTTATTCACTTCCATCATTCATGCCTCTGTCACCTCAACTTTTGATTAGTATAATGTGCTGTACTTCAGGACCATGTGGAAACTTGAGCTTCTGCAGAATGTGGCTGTCCACTGGATAAAGGGTTCAGCATACAAGGAGCAATTACTATTATTTTGAGTGCTCCCAAGATATTTGGGATGGAATTTCAAGGGCAAGGTTTAATTGTGTTTGGTTTAAGTGGTTTGGGACCTGGTTACAGTGGGACTGTCTCACACTGCTACAGTTTAGACCTGGCAAGACACTTAAACAGTAGCTGGGTCCTCAACTCCTTACTTCTCTCCTTTTTCCACCACAGTCCAGACATACTAACCATTCAGAAATACTGCAAAACTAGTCTCTTTCATAGACCTTTTAAGTAGGCTGGGAGTTTTTACAGGTGGATGGGCTGGTGACTGACTGCAGAATGATTTAGGTGGGGTCTTATGATGCAGCCGTGCAGAATGGCTTTAGCTGTTGTGGGAGAATATATCATTAGAAAATAGCTGAATGCAATTATTTCATAGAAGGATTTTAGATTTTTAACTGTGTTTAAGTTTTGGGAGATGTGTAAAGTTGGAAAGGCACCAGAGAAACCGAATGAATAAATCTGAACTTCGAGGGAAAATATTGTAAATTACCCTGTAGTCTGAACTAGAATAAAGTTTAGATTAAAAGCAGTAAAGAGTCCTGTGGCACCTTATAGACTAACAGACGTATTGGAGCATGAACTTTCGTGGGTGAATACCCACTTTGTCAGATGCATGTAGTGGAAATTTCCAGAGGCAGGAATAAATATGCAAGCAAGAATCAGGCTAGAGATAACGCGGTTAGTTCAATCAAGGAGAATGTGACCCTCTTCTAGCAGTTGAGGTGTGAAAACCAAGGGAGGAGAAACTCCTTTTGTAGTTGGCTAGCCATTCACAGTCTTTGTTTAATCCTGAGCTGATGGTGTCAAATTTGCAGATGAACTGAAGCTCAGCAGTTTCTCTTTGAAGTCTGATCCTGAAGTGTGTGGTGTTTTTTGCTGCAGGATGGCTACCTTTAAATCTGCTATTGTGTATCCAGGGAGATTGAAGTGTTCTCCTACAGATTTTTGTATATTGCCATTCCTAATATCTGATTTGTGTCCATTTATCCTTTTACATAGGAACTGTCTAGTGTGGCCGATGTACATAGCAGAGGGGCATTGCTGGTGAAGTTTAGTTTGGTTATTTAAAATAAATCTCTCAGCTTTTTAGCAGTCAAAATATTCTGAAAACTTAAAGCTTTTAAACCATAGTATTAAAAATAATAATTCTTTCCAGTGCCTCCACTTGAAGGTTTTGTAATGAACAGACTGCAAGGTGATTACTTTGAAACTCTTCTCTACAAGATATTTGTTTCAATAGATGAACACACTAATGTGGCAGAGGTAAGTAATGCTCAGATTGTTTCTGTATCAGGAAGGTGAGGGAAACTGGAAGGGCCAGGAGACAGGTTGGTGAAATACTTGAAAGGCAGATAGGGAGAAATGCATTTCCTGTTGTCAGTGTCCATGTCCACAGCCATATGACTGTGTATAGCTTTCCAGAGATGAGTCTAGGGATACGAGTTTTGAAACAATATTCATTGCTTTATGGAATGTACTAGTTGCTTTTGTTTAAAATATTGAAAAGCACACAATGTTTTTTTCATAAATAGTACTGCCTTTCCCCTGGCAAAAAGAGCAGTGCATAAGAACAACATGGGGTGGGAGTTTTAGTGAACAATCCTTGCAAATAGTTAATATTCATAATACTGGTTGCTTATTTACTTTGTTGTCTCTATTTAGAGGTGCATTTTCACTTTGGAAAAGTGATTGCAAAAAGGCATTGTGGGGTTCCTGAGGGCCAAGCTGACTTCTTCAATCTTCTATAATAAAGATTCTGCAGGCTGAATTATGTCTTTACTTCAGGGCATATGCAACTCCATTGCCTTAAGTGGGTTTGCCCACAGGTAACTTACAGCTTAACCCTGTGATTGGAACTTAGTTCATGATGCACAAGAAAAAATAGAACTCAGGTTCCCCCTCTCATAGTTGGATTGATTCTGTTATGTTAACAGGAGTAAAAAAATATTGTATTTTTATCTTTGTCACCAAAGTGAATGGATGGGACAGTGAAAGCCCAGGGAGTAGATTTTGTGAGTAAGTGTCACTTTTACATGGTCCCTTCTCAAAACAGGATCAGGTTCTAAGACTGGGCCTGATTCTCCAATGCCCTGTGTCCTCATTTACAGTGTATAGTGGGTGTAAAATGCTTAAATAAATTGATTGAAATGATAACATTTTACATCCACTTTGCATGTGGTCTACCCTGGTGTAAATGATTGCACAAGGAGTAACACAACGGAGTATTTGATCCTGAATCTCTTGCTGCTTAAGGAAGGGAGTATTGGACTGAGGTTTCAGCATTTCTTTTCCTTTTTCTTAACCACTTGTGAAATGACAATAGATTGTACAACTTGAACTAGAAAAGGTGTTCTTGGCTAGTAGCAAATGAGTCCTGGAATCACTTATCAATTATTCTTATTTTGTCTCTTATCTGTTTCCTATTTTTCAGCTTGCAAATGTTCTAGAGATAGACTTATCACTGGTGAAGGTATGTCTGAATAGTACATCCAAAGCATCTAATTGTCCAAAGTGAAAATCCTCCAATGTTTTACTACATGGCTTCTTAAATAGATACTAAAACTACACTGCGAAACTTAGCCGTTTTTTATTGATCTCTTGTGTGTGTGTTTGTCTCTTCAGAATGCTGTGTCCATGTATTGTCGATTGGGTTTCGCCCACAAAAAAGGCCAAGTAATGAATCTGGAAAATCTTCATTCATCATGGAGGAACATTCCTTCCATAAATCGACTGAAGTAGGTATCTTGCCATGTTTCTTGAGCTACTTGGAAAGTATAATTTTGACTACAGAGCTGGGAGGTGGTACGTTCTAAATTCTACCCTTGATTCTGGCACTGTGATTCCCTTTGCGGTCCTGGCAGTAATTTAATTATTTTCCTTCATTTTCTATATAGAAAATGAGAATAACATATATGTAGCTCTTGGGTATGTGTGAGGGTTTTTGGTGGTAAAATTCACTGATAGATGCTGCAAATAATACTTTGTGTTGGCATTTTGGTTTAGAATACTTACTTCTTGGTTTTGAAACACAGACTATGTACTTGCTTTAATGTTTTATGGCTCTGAATTTGTAATTATTCTGTATCTTGATTTGTGTCTTTAGAACTTTAAGTTTATTTCCTGATTTTAAAAACTAAAAGTAGCCATTTCCATGGTAGTTCCATGACAGCCTATCTCAGTGCGGCTGGTGATGTGTGTACTTGTAATTGGCGGTGCATTTCTGTGGTTGGCAAGACAGCTTGCAGTATTTGGGCATTCTTATTATCAAGAAATAAATAAAACCTGTTTGACTTTTTTTGTAGTCAGTTGGAGAATTCAGACATCTCTGGCTGAGGGATAGTTTGAGGGCAGGAACTGGATCAACAGATATGCTTTCTACATTGGTTTGAAATGTTCGATCTGGTGTTGAGAGGACTTGCAGTGGTTTTCATAATCTGCCACTGAGCATGCGTGAGGTACCATGAGGTTAGCAGGCAAAGCTGCTGCCATGGTGCTACAGTGATGATAGATACAGACTTTATGTTAATAGGAGTACTTTGGATCCGCAAAAGATGCTGCTTTCATGGCACGGTGGGGAAAACAGAACTCCTGTACAGGAAGCTTGTTCATCAGCTACAGATACTGACACCAACAGTCAAGAAGATCCAGGTTAGCACCCACATTGAATTGATACAGTAGCATCAATTTGTTAATGTTTGTAAAATGCCTTGAGGTTATAAATGCTAATTATTCATAGACCCAACCAGAATATGAAGAGAGGCATTTGAGTTATTTTCCCGCTTTTTATTCTTGTTGCATCTCCCTACCTCCCCTACCTCAAAAAAGTTCTATTTTAACCAATCTGTGTTATGAATGTTAGTAGAATTCTTCCTGAATGAAAATAAAATTACTGCAAACTTAAATTTTAAATTTGAGAGTTATATAGTGTTGCAGTAATGGCAAGGAAGTATGTATAAGACTCAGTATGGCATAATGTGGGCTTTATACTTTTATTTGTTTAGGTCATATGTAGATCTAGTTCTATGATTTTAAGGCTTACTTAAAGAAAATGTCTTTATTCTTAAATAAAACAAATAAGATTACAAGTTCTTTTTTTGTTTTATTAGCTGACACAGCCAGCGTGAGCAGCTTGAGTCTGTCTAGTGGACACACAAAGCGTATTGCCTTCCTGTTTGATTCAACTCTCACTGCCTTTCTAATGATGGGGAATCTTTCACCAGTATGTCAGATTGTTCAGTTTGTCTATGTGAAGATCAAATGTGTAGAAAACATTTTAAGTCTTGGCTTTTAGTATAATACAGCTCTGATGATTTTAGAACCTTTTGTTTCAGTTGTTTAGCAACTTTAACGATCATTTGTTTAAGCAAATTTTGTCTTTATTTTACAAAAACATAAATGTTAAATCTCCCACTCACAGAGATAAGAATCTGTGAAAGATAAAAAAAAAAAATCTTATATACAATATATTTGAATTATATTATTGCAGAACTTGAAAAGTCATGCGGTAACTATGTTTGAAGTTGGAAAATTATCAGATGAGTCTCTGGACAGTTTTCTTGTGGAACTTGAAAAGGTAACTCTCTTGTGTACAGTCTAAAGTTTTTCAGAGCTTAAGATGTTTCTGTGTGTGTGTTTTACACTATCAGTATTTGATATGTATTTTTAGTCTTGTGCTTTTGATTTAGGAGCTTCTTGTTACCCCCTTGGTATTTAATAATATTGGTAGGAACACATGTCCCATTAAAATGGAGACTATCCTGTATGTCTCTGCCAGTAATGACTTTTTTTTTAAGACCACATTATCAGAAGTGCATGTATAAAAGTGCAATCGTGAAGTGAAGATATGCAAATACACGAAACCTCACAAACCCTTCTGTGCATGCATCTGTAGATACATGTGCACACAACCACTAACTTGTGTGCTCGCTTTGGTTTTTTGTATGCTGGATTTGGGTATCTCAGAAATGTGCATACACTTTTGCATGCACATGCTTTTGAAACCTGGTCGTTAAAGATTGGAATTTACAGACCATAATTTTCCAGATCTGTTGTTTTAAATTTTTTTTTTAAACCTTTAGATCTTATATCTACCATAATTTTAAACAAACCAACCAATTCCTTAAGATGACTGTGTAGTTGTATACTTGTAATTTTTTTTCAGTAATTGCTATGACTTTATTATAGCATTTTTTCACAGAAGCCCCTAAAGTGGTAAGTTTTATATTGAACAATTATGATACGGTACAACTGAAGTTGTTTGATATATTTGTTGGGATTCCTCTCCTGCCCCCAGTTTTAATGTCACGCTAATATACTTAACATTACAGTATTTGACAAGCTTTGCCAACTTTCACTTAACCTGATTGTTGCCGTGGATCATTCTTGCTGAAAAACTTCGAGACATTTGCGCCTTTTAAATGCTGATTGTAGAATGTTTATAATAACTTCTTAATCTAGTATTTGTGGAACTGGTATTTAGAGAAACAGTATACAACATACACATTGATATTATTTTTTGTTTAGGTTCAAAGCACAGGTGAAGGGGAGGCACAGAGATACTTTGATCATGCACTTACTTTGAGAAACACAATACTGTTTTTGCGGCATAACAAGGACCTCGTGGCACAAGCTGCACAACCTGAACTTCCAAATAACGGTAGAATGAAAGTTACTCTTTTGGGAAAACTGTCCAATCTCTTGGAGTTAAGTTTATCATGTGTTCTCTTTAAAAAGAGTTTTTTCACTAAGTGCCCTTTCTGAATGGATACTTTCCTGAAATTGAGCCTTGGAGTCCACCCCTGCCTGTTCTGAGCCTCCAGTGATCCATCCTTGTCACATTTGACACGTCAGTCACTTACATGGCTGTAGATTGGTGTTTGAAACACTAGATTGATTTCACTGCAAGACCAAGGACAAACTGGATTGGTGTGGGAGGGAGCTGGTTCCAAACCACAAACATTCAAGGATAGTAAAGGAGAAATATTTCTGCATGGCTAAATGTACTAAGTGGAGATATTTCAAAGACACAGAGGGGAGTTAGGCACAACTCTCATTGCCTCCACCCCTCACACACACACAGGAGCTGAATGCCTAGTTGCCTGTTATGCCTGTGAAAATCCCCCTCCCCTCAAAAAAAAAATTCCAAACATGCTTCACTGCAAAAATCCATCATCAAGATGAACCCCCAAAACTTTTTTCTTGCTGCTAGTTCAGCTATCTCTGTGGACCTGAAATATACCCCAAAATTGCAATTCTGTGATGACTAAATCTATCAGTAAGGTTGATTTTTTTTGTTTTAACAAATAAGAGCTTGATCCTACAAGGTGCTAAGCATTCTCTATGCTAATCATAGTTGGGATATTTAGGTGCTCAGCACCTCCCTAGTTTAGGTCATTGGAAGGCAGAATCATACTATTCAGTGGTATTACTCTATTCTACAGAGAGAATTGTTTGGAAGCAAGTGAACTAAGTACTGCTCTGCTATCTTGAATCAATGGTGTTTCACCAATATACTTGGCCCAAGTATCTTTTATACTGCGGTATAATGGCAGATGATAGAAAAAGTGTAATATGGATTGGTAGCAGACATTTAGTTCTTTGAGTGATTGCAGATGTGTATTCCACGCAGGTATGTATATGTGTGCACCAGTGCTCCAAAGCCAGAGAACTATGCATAGTGGTACCCGTAGGGGCAGAGTTTGCGTCCTGTGGCCATTAGCCCATCCCCTGGCTATTTAAAGGTAGTGCCACCCAACCCCTTCCATTCCTTCTCACTACTCACAGCTAGAGTTGGAGCATTTCATGTGGTATTTCCCACATGCTGTTTTTTATCTCAGTCTTTTGAGTTTTTGTTATAAATAGTTAACTAGTATTAGCTAAGAATAGTTAGATTAACTTGCCATCCTGATGGGATGCTGTCACCAGGATTCAAACACTCCATTATGTGGGGTGGCTATTCCCAATAGTGATCCCCACATGCGGTGTTTATTGTGACTAGGAAAAAGGTACATTAGAGAGAGGTGCTCCATCTGTGAGTCTTAAAAAAAGAATGCAGATGCCAATGGACTTGAGACTCAAGCAGCACCTGAGTGCCGACCATGAGGCACAGTTTGATACAAGGGACCCCCACAGATTGTCCGGCCTCTCAAAGAACTTCAGAGCTGGAGTGAGCTTATGTTCCTCAGCCAGACTCTGATGCCTCTCGCAACAGAAAGACAGATCATTCTCCTTCCCTGGGTCCTCTGAGAAAAAAGTCTCACAAAATGGACTGCAGCTATTCCAGAGCTCTCATCGTTTTCTTCCAGGAGTAGTGTGGACTGATCTACCAGGATGTGAGATGGAGCTGGGCTATCTGCTCTGTTACCAAGGCAGCATCAGTTTGACACTGTACTGTTGACTCCGATGCCATCCATGAGATGCTGGTACCAACAATGTCGGCATCAACTGTTTCCCTGCTACTAGAATACCAGGCTTGCTTTGCCTCTCGCTGTTACTGGTTCTCTAATTACTCAGGAGCATTTGGTAGCCCAGAAACCATTGATATGGGCAGTGCTGCCTGGTGAGACGGCAAAGACATCCCGGTTGCCGGCATTACCTAATGCTCACAGTGGAGAATTGAGCACTGCCCTCTATCAGTACTGAGTGGTCCGTTGGAACTGTTGCCATCTTTGGCACCAATGATGACTGTGGTACAGACCACATCTTTAGAATGAGTACGGACCCTGGTGTCTGTGCTGTCTTCAGAGTTACTAGCAAATGGGAATGTGATATCCTGGCCAGTCCTCAGGGTACTGACTCCTTTTCCTACCTCAATGCCGATACAGCCAGCATACTGGGTCTCAGATGAGGCACCATATTTGTTCACTCCATGCAGGATGGCTTCCTTGTTACCTTCTGATGACTTTGAAGGTTCATCAAACTTAGGGACAGTGCTTGGCATTTTACTTAGAGAAGACAGCCTTTTTGGACATTTCCTTGACCTTTTGTTTCCTATGCGGATTGAATGAAGAATCAGGTGGTTTCTATGGAGATTATTTCCAGATGGATAACTTCCTGTATTACTACAGCTTATGGAGTAGCTCAGTCTGCATCCCCACAGTCATGGGCTCATTGGATGAGTGCCCAAGTGTTGTCAATTGCATTTTTCAGCAATGTTTCAATATTGGATATTTGTCAGGCTGTGATATGAGGTTCTGTATGTACTTTTTACCAAACATTATTTAGTTACTGAAGCATCTCTGTTAGAGAAAAACTTTGTGAAGGCAGTGCTACAATCATTATTTAAATAGACTCCAAGTTCTACCTCTGATTACTGCTTGTGAGTTGCCTGAGTGGAATACACATCTACAACCACTGACATAAAAAATGGCTACTTTTCAGTTCTGTAATTGTTCTTTGAGATGTATTTCACAACCCACCCTCCCTTCCCTCTGCATTGAAGTCTCTGCTCTTGACATTTGGTGGGATGGAACTATGAGGGTGTCAGTTGCCAGGGGAGGGGCTAATGGCCATAGGGCACATGTACCACCTCTGGGTATAGCTAGGCAAAGTTCTTTGGCTTCGGTGGATTGGGCACGCACTCGCATCTGAGTGGAATACATGTCTGCACCCACGCCTTGACCAGGTAACCATTTTTCTTTAATATTAGATATTGAATCTTGTAATTCACTGAGTAGGAAACTTTTCTTCATATGGTCAAGTAGGCAGTGAGGTATAAGTTATGCTTCTCTATCAGAGGCCAAATTGGCATAGATTTGAAATACTGCTTTGTAGTAGTTAAGTAGTACGTCAGTATGTCAGCGTATTCTTGAATACTTCCAGGATTCCAGGTGCTAGACATAATCCTTTCCTGGCCAAAACATTGGCATTGGCCATTTCTGTAGCATTGGATAAAAAGCAAGATAACAGCTAGTTTTTTATGTATTCCATTTTCTCTGGCCTATGTTTTTGTTCCCGAGTAAGCAGAGTAGATGCCAATTTAACTTTATATTTCAATGGTTTGTTATAACACATCTTCTAGAACATAGTCAAAAATACCTGATTAAGATATTGAGGTAGCTTAAACAGTCAAAAGCCAAGCTGCTTAATGTTAAAAGTTCAACTCTGAAAAACAGGTCTGTAAAAATAGTGTATCTCTGTATTCTAATGACAGACTAGACTCTTCTACTTTCAGCCTGAAGAACCAACCTATCTCAGGGAAAGAACTGGATTGTTTTCTGATTCATATGTTAGAATTGTTACTGGTTGTGTATGTTCCTTTTCTAGCTGTATTCAAAGTGTCTTTTGATGCTATTAATGTAGGTTTTCCTTTGGATCTCTTACGATGTGAGAGTTTGCTGGGCTTGGATCCTGCAACCTGCAGTAGAGTTCTCAACAAAAACTATATGCTACTTGTCTCCATGGCGCCACTCACCAATGAAATTCGACCCATCAGCAGCTGCACTCCCCAGGTGAAAATCCATTTTGAAAGGAATCTGAGTCTGTGATATTATTGCACTTCATTTTTGAAATAATACTTTTAACATAAAGGCAGTTTTCTTTGGCTCTTTTTCACAGAAAGTACCTTAATTAGAATTTTTGCTCTAAATGATTTGCACGTAAAACAGTATTATTATAGTATCAGAGGGGTAGCCATGTTAGTCTTGATCTGTAAAAGCAGCAAAGAGTCCTGTGGTACCTTATAGACTAACAGACTTATTGGAGCATGAGCTTTCGTGGGTGCATCCGACGAAGTGGGTATTCACCCACGAAAGCTCATGCTCCAATACGTCTGTTAGTCTATAAAGTGCCACAGGACTCTTTGCTGCTTTTACAGTATTATTATAGTACAATTGTTTCAGGAAAATCAGAATTTAGTGAGGTATAATGTGCATATTTATTATTAAGCTGAATTTATTTACTAAATGTCTGCATGGTAATTATCTCTCTAGTTAAAAAGTTCAGTGACAGATGTTCCCGTATATATATTTAATATTTTGAATTCATGTTCTTACTGTGAGCCCTTTGGATATAAAATCTTCTAATCTCTTATCAGTGTAAATGCCAGGAAACAAAATAGATATTTTGCATCTTCCAGGAGAGATAATATTTTAGAATCTATTTCACTCTTCTGTACTCATGTTGAGTAGCACATAGTAAGGTACTGCACCATAACAATAAGGGTGGTATAATAAAGCCCTTAATTTGTTCTCTAAAATAACACACTCTATTCCGGCTGTCCCCTTTATCCCCACCTCCCAGGCATGCACGGCCCTTCTGCACGAGCCCCAGCCACCTGGAGCTGACAGCATGAGCTCATTTAAAAAAGAAAAGAGAAAGGAAAACAGTTTTGCCTCCCTTGACGCATACCCGCACCTCCCTTGGGAGGCCCACCCCATAGTCTGAGAACTGCTGGCTTAGAGCATCTTCATTAAAGTGCTACATTGTTTTAAGTGTTGACTTGCCCTCACATGATACATTCTGTCAACGTTTCCCAAATGCTGGGTCATGGCCCCCTGAGGGTGCCTGAAGAACTAAGTGTGGGGAAGGTTTAAGAAGACTTCTCCTGTGTTCTCCAGGTTATCAGCTTTCATTAAGAATAAATAAGTAAAACAACCCTGAATGGTAAATAAACTAAGATGGATACACCTTTCACGACATATGCCAGAGCTGTGGGAGAAGGGGTGCCATAGGCTTAATTTTCCAGAAGGGGGATCAGCTTTCAAAACTTTAGGAAAATGATATTATATAATCCTCTGTGAAGCTACTGTATCTTGCTTCCTGAGTTTGTTTACTTAGTGTATTACTTAGCTTCACATATCAGACCTCCGCAGTGAAAGTTAGAATAGCAAAACATATGGTGCAGTATAAATTAAAAGGAAAACTAATGTCAACAACTTGGTAACCAAATTCTATAGAACAACCAGCTTGTTTACAGCATGTGTTTGAGCAAGTGTCCAATAGCTGTGTACGTACTGTACCTTTAGCAGACTTTAACAAATCTAGCTTTCAAGCAGGAGTGTCCTTCCCATTTCTGTTATACCCTGGGAATGAGGGGACAGGTGAGTTTGAAGCTTAAAATTGGATTCACCGTATAATAGTGAGGTGCAGCTACTGGCCATGAGGTCAGTCCCATCTGCTTGTAAGGGTTACGGTTTAAGTGTACCAAACTGTAGTAAAATAACAAAGTTCTGCAGTTTTTCCTAACCTATAATTGTACTTGTAATAGTTGCAATTCAAATGATGCTTTTTTATCTTTTGATTGATCTTTCTCCAGCATATTGGACCAGCTATACCAGAAGTTAGCTCAGTTTGGTTCAAATTGTATATTTACCATATTACTGGTCAAGGACCACCATCCCTATTGCTGTCTAAAGGGACAAGGCTTAGAAAACTTCCAGATATTTTTCAGGTACATTTTTATATGCCTTTTTTTTTCTCTTTTCCTCCTTCCAAAATGGAATCTGAATTTTCTCCCAATGAGGGAACTGTTCATTGCTTCTGTTGTGGTTTGTATCAATGCCATTCCAGCAAACTTGATGCTACTTCCCTCAGCTTTTATTTAATGCATCATACTACAGTTCCTCTTAGTATGAAGTAAACACTTTTTAGATGGTGGTGGTGGTTGTTCAGAACTGTCTGGACACATAGGAGGCTGCAGTAGCAGAAGATTTATGAGGAGTAAGCATATCTTTGCTGAGAAAGATTAGGCTTCTACCCCACAGTGCAAAGATTCTACCATAGGGAATCAGATCTCTCTTCTTCCTTCATCTCCCAAACAAAACAAAATAAAAATCTCTCACACGCACATTTCTCTCAAAGTTTGAGAAGATGGTTAAGATGAACACCTTTATTCTGGAGACTGTTCGGGTCCTAGAACAGAGATTTTTTTGAAGCACCTGGAGATGTCTTCTGCAATTAGGATGAGACTGTTCATATTGCTTTGGATTGACTAAAGGAGGTATGGCAGTTTTCTCCTACCATTTTGTCTGTGTCAATGATGTTAAATGGAAGACGCAATCCTGGTAGTGAAAGTTGCAATGGCTGAGGTAAACTTGGCTGCACTAAAATTATAGCATCTCTTCCTAGTCAAATATCAATTTAAACTGAGGAACAGGACTATATATTCTTCATGTCTCCCTTCCCAAAGAGAATTGAGACATTTAAGAAACTGATCTTGTGAGTGAGTGGAGGTAGACAGAGAGATGCATGCATTCTTTGAGGTAGCTACAGTAGCAACAGATCAGTGTTTGTTGACATCAGGAATGAAAACACAGAGTGTCATAAACAGATAGCTAAGGGTTAATGTTTCTTTTACCTGTAAAGGGTTAACAAAGGGAACCAAACACCTGACCAGAGGACCAATCAGGAAACAAGGTTTTTCAAATCTCAAGGGAGGGGGTTATTTCCCTTTGTTGTGAGACTCGGGGCATCTGAGTCTTGGGGTCCCCCAGGGAAGGTTTTGGGGAGACCAGAGTGAGCCAGGCACTGGAATTCCTGGCTGGTGGCAGCGCTATCAGATCTAAGCTGGTAATTAAGCTTGGAAGTTTCATGGACACTACGGTTCAGAATTGAGACTTATGCTTTATGACATGTTGGCTAGCGGTGGGATAAAGATAAGAATCCAGAAGACAGTAGGAATATTATATTTTTCTTTTCTCTGCTAGGGGCTTTTAAGCAGAGAGAAAGGGTTTGGGTTTGAAAGGAGCCACAGAGATCTTGTTTTGCTCTGTCTCCCTCATTTTATATCCTATTTTTTGTTTAAAAATTGGCATGAGGAAAAGTTATGTCTCAAAAATCAAGTAATAAAAGGTCAGGTGAGTGTGGATTCCCAGTCTGCAAAGAGGTTCTATAATACTAACAAACTGGATCTTGATTCTAGCTTTGAGGCCTAACCCAAAGCTTCAGTACTTAGCAAATGTGTGGTGTGATGATTTTATTTTTTATTTTTTTTTTTTGTTTATATGTAGCTGCCTTATACATTTCCTTATGGAATCAGATATGAGGTTTGCTGACATAGCAGACTTTCCTTGTACCAAAAATTCTCAAGTTTTATACCAATACATTTTTTCTTGGGACCTCTTATCCATCTGCACACCCTTTTTTTGTTACCATGCAAAAATGTTGTTGGTCTTGTTTCCACTATTGCTTGTTGCAGTGTCATTTTGTTAAAAATATACACTTTTTATCAGGAGACATTCCTCGGACTTTTCAATTTTCCGAAACGAGGCTCTGTCACAACCATATCTTTAGAGAAGAGGAAGGTGCTTCCATGTCATTATTTTTCTCTGAAGATATACTCCACGTTGATAGAACACCACTGTCATTCTGAGTACTGCTGGCAAATTTGAAGTTTCTCACCACATATTCTTACCTTCCAAATTTATATGAGAATATTTTAATCTCCCTTTCTCAAGGAACATTGTGGTATCTGCACATTGCTGCAAAGACTTGTGACAGATGTATCTTGTTCGTACTAGCATGTCAGGAAACCTCAAACCTCTCAATTCTGCCTCCATCACTAGAAGGAGCGTGGGAATAAAAGTGATGTTATGACACAATATAAGATTGTATATTGCTGAAAATACTGGCAGTAATTTCCTAATTGTAACACTTTACTATTAGCCTAATGATTTAGCTTTTATATACTTGAACAATCCATTACTACTGCTTTTTATTTTGTTTCTTTCTTTTAGGGTTATGATCGCTTACTAATAACTTCTTGGGGTCACGACCCAGGAGTAGTCCTAACTTCGAACGTATTGACAATGTTGAATGATGCTTTAACACATTCTGCCGTTCTAATTCAGGTATTTTATATGAATATGATAAAATGTACTTAATTTCAGTAATTTTTTTTTCTTATATGTAATGTAAGAGGTGGCTGAATGAAACTGGAAAAACTTGACATTTTTTTCAAAACTCTTTCTGTTTTTTTTCAAAATTTTGAACTTAGAAAAATTTTGACTGGCTTTATTGTGTAGTTTGTATATTGCTGTGTCACTAAAATGTTGAACCAAAGCTATTGTGTGATTCATATAAAGTTATATGGATAAAATTGTAGTCCATGTATTAAAATGTAGTCAACAAGTACGGGATGCATCACAATTGTACTTTATAGATGCCTGTTTTTTCAAAGTTCAATACTAAATTTTTTTTTATTGAAGTTATTTCTTTCTGATCATATAATCTTTTTATCTTAGTACAATTTTGTACTAACTTTTAGGGTGTTTTTGTACTCTTGCACAACTTTTTGTTCACAGACTTTCCTACAAACTGTATCCCAGACTCTTTGCTTATTATTTTAACTGTATTAACTCTGGAAAGGAGGGTAAGTTAAGCAACTTTAACAAAGAAAAGAGGTTTTCAGGTGAGATGGATTTGATGAGGTAGATACATGAAGGTTATTCATATGTCTGGAGAGGCATATGAGAAGCACAGGCATGAGAACTAGGGATGCAGCAGGTGCTGCAGCACCCCCAGTTTCACTGTGAAAAGTTTGCTGGTGCTGTCAGAAGGAAGCTAGCATTATTTCATGATTCTTGAGAATCCCATGTGGTGTGAGTGGGAATTTGTACTTTTTTCATTGCTTTTGAGTGTACATGGTTTGCAGTTTTGTTAGATTGATTTCAGCACTCCCACTATAAAAAGTGTTCCAGCATCACTGATGAGAAGGTTTTTGAACCAAGGCTCTTGGACATCTGGGATTTGGGGAGGCCAAAAGAGAGGTGCAGTATTAAAGATGAGAGAAGATAAGGCCATAGACAAGGGTTTTGGCATAAGTGTGGCTAAGAAAGTGATGTACCTGAGCAATATTGCAAAGTGGTGAGATGCAGATTCACAGGTGAAGGGGATGTGAGAAGGCAGTTTCAAAGTGAAGGAAAATACTGAGGTTTATAGGCCAAGATGGTGTGTGATAAGAGGTAGTTCTGTTTGAAAATGTTCTCATCTAAGAAAAGCACCTCTTGAGAGACTATTTGGTATTTAGGTCTTGTATCTAAATCAAAAACAGCTAAACATAATTCACTATTGCTTTTGGTGTGAAGACCATTTCTATGGCTCTTCATAAACATCTGAAATGAAGGGTTCTTTAATTAAATTATTCACATTAACTACTACATCGGTTTTTTAAAAAATATATATAGGTATGTCTGTCTTTAATGTTTTAGTGAAATAAATACCATAGTATGATATTGTGTATGAATCCTTTTTTGTATTTCACTGGTTTAGCTAAAATCTTTGAGATATAGAAAACAACTGAAAGAAAAAGTAATAACTCAAATAAGTGAGCGGTTAGGATTACATTAAGTAACTTTCATATTGTGTATATACCACCAAATGCTTCACCTGTAAGGGCCTCCGTGAAAAAAAAAAGCAATTACTTGAGTATTTCTATGGATGATGGTCTCCATGCTGTGATACCATTTTGAAACTAATAATTGTCACTGAACTTGGTAGTTATGATTAGTAAAAACACAGAGCTAACTGTTCCTCTTTTACTACATTTTAACTTTGAGTTGCTTACATTAATATTTGTTTAAAATTACTAACCACAATCTTCAGTATATAAGCATCTTATCTGGTCTACTTGTTTGTTACATTAGCATTACCAATTTGGCCTTTCTTAAACAAAAGAGAACAAATAGAACTGAGAAATCAATGCAAGCTCTAGTAGTGTATATGGATTTCTTTCCCTGATTTTAATTTCTTGGTGTTCAGGGACATGGCATGCACGGAATGGGGGAAACTATGCATATTCCTTTCCCATTTGAGGAAGCAGAACAGCAAGGAGGTAACTGTCTTTAATGTGAATTCTGCAACAAAGGCTTCAGTGCTATTGTACAACTATCTTGTATGGTGAGGCTAAACTAAATATATTAATGCCTACTTTCTAATAGCAGAGGATTACATTGTTACTAGCTATTGATTAAAGTTGGAAGAGAAAATTGAAGGGATCCTTACATAGTGTCCACAGGGTGCTGCTGTAAATGTAGGGGAAGATAGTCTTATTGTGACTATTACCACAATTCCCAATTAATTTACTGGCCCTCTTTCTTTCCCTGCATAAACTTACTGGGACAACACCAGCTTTTATTGCCCATCATTGCTTGTACATGCACCTCCTTGCTGCTCTTTGTGTCGCATGCAAGTTTATTGAAAAAATGTATTCTTCACAAGACTCATCACTGCTGTGATGCCTACAGAACACTGCCAAATGAAAACATTTAGGCGGTTAGTGAGCTCCTAATTGTGCATTCAGCTAAACTATCTTGACTATTACTCTGGGGCACGACTGTAATACAGAAAATAAAAAATTGAACACTGTTTTTTTTTTAAAAAGCTCCAAGTTAATGATGTCCCCTTTTAAATTTCCTAATCTTCACTTTCAAGGTCTGCACAATCATAATTGCTTTTAGTGAAGCAGAAATTTACTGATTGTGAAGTGCTTCTTAAACTTATTTTAGTCAATCATTTTGAAGATTAACAGGGGTGGAGAGGAAGATGATGGTCATGTACAATAGAACCTCAAAGATATGAACACCAGAATTACGGACTTTCCAGTCAACCGGATACCCTGTGGAACCAGAAGTAGTCAGACAGACTGCAAACACTTTACTGCCTCGGGGCTTTAGCTCTGGGGCTCAAGGCTTCAGTCTCACAACTCTGTACCCAGCTTCTGCCCCGTGGGGGGTGCTGGGACTCGGGGCTTCAGCTCAACAGGAAAGTGCTGGTTTGAGCCCCAGCACACCCCGACCCCAGGCCGAAGCCAGGAACAGAGCCGTGGGGCTGAAGCCCTGGCATTGCTCCTGGGGCAGAAACCCCAAACCCTGGTACCCCCTGTGAGGCTGAAACCAGGAGCAGAGCCACAGGGTTGAAGTGACGAGCCCCTGCGGTCCGTCCATGTCTAAAGCCCTGAGCCCTCGTGTGCCTGAGGGTCAGAAGCTTTGACACACACCCCTAAGGCTGCAACCCCAATCCCCCACCCCTCCCAGTGGCAGAAGTCCTTAACGTCTTGTTCAGCGTTATGGAGAACCTCCGTTCCCAAAGTGTCTGGAACTTTGAGGTTCTACTGTACTTCCAAGCTGAGCTCTCTCTGTACAAAGTATGAGATTTAACACCTGAAACTGTAAATTGGTGCTGGACAAAATACAAACCAACATAAACCATCCATTAGTTTTCTGATCTGAGTCTGAATCCAGTTTATTTGTTTAGGTTTACAATGAGCTATTTTCTCCATTCCCTTCTCCTTCTGTTGGTCTTTGGCAAAGTGGCGCACATCCTTTCACCCTGATCCTCAGGTGGAAAGTTTTGAGCTGACAGTCAGAAGAATCTTTCTCACTCCCTCCCCCCCCCATCCTGGCATCAACAGCTGGATGTCAAAACCCAGTTGTTCCTCTGTGACCAGACTCAAAACCTGGGAGCACTGCAGTATTATCTTGTGTTTCATAATGTACAGTACGTCACATAAAATCTGGGCCAAAGTACTGTGGAAGATCCAGATTGCATTGGAAGAGATGGACTTCAGTGAGGTCCAGCAATGAAATTGGTATACTCTACCATCTAGCAGATGAAGGGATGTATGCGGAAAATGGCTCCCACTAATTCTTGCATCATCTCTTCCCTCCTTGCCACTGTATCTTAAGGTACTATGTTGTTTTTGGAATGGGGAAGAAGCTATCCATTTACCTAGTTTCCCATACCATACCCACCGTCGTGATATCTGAGCCTACGAGCTACAGAAGGAAGGAAAATCTCCAAATGCCTAAATGAACCGCCATCAGAAGTCTACCCCTGACTTCCTGGATATTAACTAATAGTGGTGCTATGGCTGCTGTACTACCTTTTTGCAGTGATGCAAAGGCAAACTTGTGTACTTTTTTTTTTCTGTGCTAGACTTCTCTCGTGTGAATATGGGTGTTCATAAAGCATTGAGAATATTAAGTGACAAAGTGGATTTGCAGCATTTTTGTGGATATGTTACCATGTTGAATCCTTCCAGTCAACTCACAAACAGAAAGCTGAGTAATGCTTCTGATGGAAAAGGTTAGTTAGCAGTGCAGACTATTTGTTTGGTGGCCAATGTTTTTGAATTCATGTGCTGTCTTTTAAACAAAAAGCAAGGTGTATAAATTTATTGTGTAGAATATAGAAATAAGTACAAAACAAAATCTTCTCTTGAAACCATCAACTCTTTAATGTTTTATTTTGAAAACAAAATTGTGTATTTAAGTAGAAGTGATGGAGAAGTTTCCTTTAAAAGCTGTGGCACCTTATAGACTAACAGACGTATTAGAGCATGAGCTTTCGTGGGTGAATACCCACTTCGTCGGATGCATGTTTTCCTTTAATTATTTTAATCAGGTAAGAGCCCTGTGTTTTTCTTTATTCTTTTATGCCATGCATCTGGATTACTGTCCTTAGGTAAATAGTTTGAGGTACTTTGGGTTCATTGTCAGTACATCACATATGAGTAAAATTTGTGTATTCTATACATCAGGAGGTAACTAAGCTAATCTTCAACTAAGTATTATTAAATATCTTAAATTTAGGTGAGCTTGAATTGGCATCAGGATCTGATGTAAATGGGAGCACAGAATCATTTGAAATTGTTATTGAAGACACATCTGTGGATTCTGCAGCTAAGCAAAGCCCTGAAGGTAAGATCTTACAAATGACCTATTATTTACTGGAAGATAAAATCTCCCTTAGATTTTTTTGTCCAGTCAGAAATCTAGTATTAAAGTATCTAAACACACAATATAAGCATTGCCTAATACCTCCTCTAGTGCTGTCTTTTAAGCAAATAGTACACATTAACAGTGTTGCATTATCTAAACATCAATGTGTCAAATACATTAATTTTTTTTTTTGTTAATGTGTGTTAACGCAGACCTCTTAAATCTTTTTTTTTTTGCTCAGAATTGTTTGAAGTGTTCTGTCTTGTAAATATTGTGTAAGTTTTAGAACGAATGAGAGATAGGAACCGTTTGGTACAGTTTAGCTACTGACTTTCAATTTACTGTTCTCTTCAGTAAACTTTTCAGTCTCTTGTTTACATCTTGCAGTACCCACAACAGAACTGGAATGGGTTCCCCTGGAATTATGCTTTGGAATCCCACTCTTTAGCTCTGAATTAAACCAGAAAGTCTGCAGAAAAATTGCTGCCCATGGACTATGTAGAAAAGAAAGGTAAGGTGTCTTTTGCCACAGCCATTGTGTGCAGAACTTATCTGTGCTTTGGAAATGCAATAAATTAAAGTAAAAATGGTAGTACTATATCATGTTATTACATTGTAGGAGTCACTTTTATGCTCCAAGATACTTGCTGTAATATACATTCCCATAGCTCATTGATCATAGCTCAAGTCCTAGTAATATTTGGCTGCTATTGTCAGCGTGGGCATCATACAACAATGTATGGTGTGTGAGCGGAGATTAGAATAATTAAAATCTTGCCTTGCAATTTATCTTTGTTGTAGATTAAATTTCACATTGCAATTGATTAATATAGCAGAATGTTTTTCGAAAGGAATTTTATTTTAGTTTGGAGACTATAAGAAATTGGATTTCTGATGGTAATTTGTTTAATCTCTTGCTCAATGAGGTCTCTGACAGACAATTTTAGTTGCAGCTGTTTCACTGAAATGCAGCACCTTTGATTAGATTACATGTCTTAAATTAATGGTGGCTTCTCTATGTGTGGATAAATACAGTCCTTTGCAGAGGGACAGGGCAGAGGGAAGTAGGCATAGAGAGCCTTTACACAAACTTTCCTCTCATCATCAAAATTCTAGCAAAATTCACATTCTATAAGAGCTAATAATGTAGTAGCTTTACTGCATTTCATTTTGGGAAGGGAATTCTTATGCACTTATGGACTTAAGTGATGGCCACTGATCTTTATTCCTCATTTTGAAGGTGGCTTTTCATTATAGTTCATGTATTCTTTGGCAAAACCTGTCTGATTTAGGGGCACAATTTCAGAGGCTGTGTGTAACAGCCATTTGAAAATGTGGCCCTAATTAGGCCTCTGCCGTGAGGCTCTTACAGGTAAATAGGTTGCTTGTCACCTTTTTTTGGAGCCTTTGCCGTGTTGCATTTTAAGAAGTAACTTAACGCTAAGAACCACTGTATATCATGCCTTTCTAAAACGGTCTAGCATAAGAAGCAAGAATGAAGTTTAATATATTATTCATGCTTTGTGTACGTTATAAATATTGAGTAAAACTTTCAACCACACCTTTGTGTCATAGTAACAAACATAAATAACTTCAGGAAATTGGATATTCACTTGTTGAATGGAACAAAACTGAGGCAGTTAAAAGCAGGGAGTAGGGGGTTGGAGTTTAGTTAGCAATTTACCTCTTATAGAATGATAGTATTACATTATTCTGTTTTATCTTAACAAGTAGTGTCAAGAACCTCTAGAGCTGCTCTTAAGATCGTGAGCCTGGTATTCTAGTCCACTACAGTAACAATATGTATTGACGCGTGCACCTTTTTAGACACGTGCTATGTTTTACAGCTTTTCGTTTTTTCATTTTGACAGCCTTCAAAAACTCTTGCATTCCAGTAGAAAGCTGTCCCTTCAGGTTCTTAACTTTGTTTATTCATTCCAGGTAAGGAAAAAAAATCAAAATGTAGAAACTTCTGCATGGTCTGTCTTTTGGTTTTGGCTTTTTTGTTAAATGTTCTTGTGTAGAAGTCTGTGGCTCATTCACTTTTTAAAGGCAGAACTATTAAGGACATTCATATTAAGTCTCATTATTTTCTGACATTTTATTGAAATAAGAGGGGAAAAATACCATTGTTTGGTTATTTACTTGGTATGTTGTCACCGCTCCATGTATAATCAATGTCCCCTGTTTGTAAGGGATTTCAAAGCAAAAGGAGAGAGAGAGAGATTTGAAACATGGTTATAACATCCTAAATATTATTAAGGGACTCTAGGCAAGTGTAGCCTCAGGTACTACATAGTAATCTTCTAAATATCAAGTTGACCATATCCCTTTTAAGAGAAATATTTTTATTTAAAACTGTCATTGTTTAGTAATGAAATCTCTTGTCCAAAATTTAGCCAAGTCTGAAGTGACAGATGAAAACTGCTGTTAAATTCTAGTTTTATTAGTTGAAGAAGTCTGGTGTGTTTCTTCATGTAAACAATGAAGTGATGAGTTAACTTTAAAAAGAAAATGGGTAAAACTCTTTGTTATGTTTTGGAAGGCTTTTTATTTAAGAACATTGATGTAGCATGTTTACCTGGGAATTTCCTCTACAGTGCCGTAGTATTTCTACAGTTGCCATGTAAGCATTCAATCTGTTGAAATTCTATGATATATATGAGGATACACATGTGCATAGTAGCTGACAAGTCTTTCCTATGTCTGTTGATACTTATAAGGCGGTTGCAGCTGTTCCTCCGTCCATCTGGGAAAGAGGCCATACCCCCTCGCTCCAAGCCTGCTGGAAGGGCACTGTTTGGGGAGGAATTAGCATTGGAGTCTCCGCCACTTTACGGGGTAACACAGTAGTGAGTCTAGGGGCCGTGGTCCACTGACTGGACAGGGCACCAAACAGTTAGAGGCTCTAGCCTACGATCAGGGTAGAGAAGCAATGTCTATAAGCCCTGGCCCTCAGGCAGTGCAGGGCAGCAAGGAGGCTTTGGCTGGTATTCAGGACATAGCAGTAACAAGTCTATTAGCTCAGACCCTCAAATAAGCAAGTTTAGGAGCCCATGCCCTCAGACAGGACAGAGCAGCAAGGTCAGGAGGCTCTGGTTTGTATTCATGACAGAGCAATAAGCGCAAACAGGACGGGGCAGCAAACAGTTGGGGGTCCTGGCTCTGGCGGACTGCCAGTGAATGCAGGCCTTTCGGCCTATGATGGGGAGGCTGCCACCCCAGGGTTATGGTGGCAGGGGTAGGGAGATGCGGGCCCACCCGACTCCACTGTGTCTCAGCCCAAGGCCCTACCAGTGACGGAGTGGTCTGCTGCTAGGTCACTGGGAAATCTGGCTGCAACACGCTGGCTAGCTGTCAGTCAGCAACACAACTGAACTATATTTGGCTCCCCTGGGCTACTTCCTACTCTTCTGGGTCCTGGGGGTCATCGTCCGTCTCGCTGGGATAAACAGTTAATGGCAGGTCCCAGCAATTCCTTGGTGTATCCGGTGACTCACAGCTCTGGCAGTCTGTCCAGATCTCGGGTGCTACAGCAGTTGCTGTCAGGTCTGAACTCCAGCAGCAGAGGAGAGATGTCCTTCTTCTCTGGCAGCTCCTCTCCAACTTAGCTGGAGGGCCTGCCTTTTATACTTCCGGTTCCTGTCCCGCCCCTCTACTTCCAGTCTGGTGGGTGTGAGTGTCCCGGCTCTGCTCACCAGGGGGCAGTTGCAGCCGTTCCTCCATTCATTTGGGAGGGAGGCCTTGCCCCCTCACTTCAGTACCACTTGTTCCCCACAGGCCCATCTGTCTTAATAAGATTAGGTCTTTTGGAGGATAACATAACCAGGTTTTTTTGTGTGTGCCCAGGCCATTAAAGCTGATCATGCCACTTATAAAAAGGAAACCACCTCCCTTAATATTGTGACTACAGTATGTGTGTCTGTCTCAGACAAGGACAAATTATATGTTGGGGGACTGCTGTTCTAAAATTATTTTTTGTCCTGGTTTGCTCTGACACTGGGCCTCTGACACACCTTTTAATGATGGCTTTGCACTTTCCTATAATTTCTGAGATTAATAACTATTTTATACAGCACCATAAGTGTGGTACAATGTCTCCCTGTTTTGGCAGTAGCTGTTGCTAAGAAGCGTTCTGGATTGTCATAGTCCAGATGCTATTTTGTCCTCTCTTTCTAATAATAACGTGGACAAGGTGTGAAACTACAAAGGAAACCACTATGCTCACTTTTGAAGTGGCCCTGCATATTCCCACTTATGAGTAATGTGTTGAGTTGTGCAGCCTAATCATAGAATATCAGGGTTAGAGGGGACCTCAGAAAGGTCATCTAGTCCAACCCCCTGCTCAAAGCAGGACCAATTCCCAACTAAATCATCCCAGCCAGGGCTTTGTCAAGCCTGACCTTAAAACCTCTAAGGAAGAAGATTCCACCACCAACCTAGGTAACCCATTCCAGTGCTTCACCACTCTCTAAGTGAAAAAGTTTTTCCTAATATCCAACCTAGACCTCCCTGTGGTAAACGTCTGTCTCAAATCTGGACCTTAGCGTCCAAAATCTGGGTGCTTACTATGAACTTCCCCAAGCTTTTACCAGCTTGGATCTTATGTCGCTGCCACCAACCAGGATTCAGTGCCTGGTACACTGAAGCCCCCCAAAATCGTCCCTAGGGAACCGCTCCCAAGACCCAGAACCCCTGGGTCTCCTTATCTCAAAACGGGAAACAGTTCCTCCCCCTGTGTCTCCGTCGTTATCTGATCCCCAGCTCCCTCCTGGCTGAGCCTGGGCGAGTGCAGAACTTAACTCTTGAATTACAAACGAAAGGCCAATCAAACCTCTCTCCTAAGGCGACTGCATTCAAACCTAGTAAAGCTCAAACACTTAACAGAGATTTTCCACGTCCCCCTTAACCTGTAGCCTACCAGGTAAGACAACGCGTAAAACCGTCAAACAGGTTGTAAAAGAAACATATTTATGAAAAAGAAAGAAAATACAGAAAATATACCACACTGCAATAGCTGTCAATTACAGGCTCTGTGCTCGATTAACGATATTAGGAATACACAGTGATCTCAAAAATAGCCATTTAACAGACTGCAGTCATTTATTGCACACATGTAAGCACACACTTCCCATATCATTAATTGCTTGTGCCTTTGTACTCACACTTGGTAACAGATAGAAGAATTCAGAACAGGACACGCGTTTTGGAGATAGAAGGAAAGATGCTCTACACAGCCGGGAGAAACAAAGAAAGATGCACAGCTAGCCGCGCGTCCATTCCCGCCCCTTGACTTTTTAAAATAATCCAGTTTTCTGGATTAGTCCTCTGGTCTAGGGTGTTGGTTTCCCTCCTTGATTCACTCCTTTACAGTAAAGAAATTACCTTACTATCTGACTGGATCTCGACACAAATATAACACACCACTGCGACTTGGAAGAATCTCATAGCTCGCCATTGTCATATGTCATCAGTATACGAGAGAAACGGCGAGTCATAGATCATGCTCTCTTGGAAGCCTCCTTTGAGTGAGTAGAAAGAGAGCTTATCAAATCCCCCCTCATACTCTCTCTCTGTCGACCTCTATACCATCCACGGTCCAAGTGTCTCTCGTGCAGCCTTCGGGCTCAAGAAGTAGTGATCGCTAGTCCCCCAAACTCCTCTATCATTGTTGCCCTCCACTGGACTCTTTCCATTATTTCCACACAAAGCCTTCTGATATAACATTTGATTCTGCCGAGTCAAAACTCGTAAAACATGTGCGTGGTCAGATTCTAACTTATATGATATATGAGACCAGTCTCAACCTCCAAGGTGCCCAAACATCGCAATTAATACTGCGTGCGATGACCACGTATGATCCACATTCCTGATTGCGTGTTGACAATGCCTCGATGCATCTATCGGCTACTTATACAGCCCAAAATGCCGATTAGACCTTCATTAAGGCGCCACATAAGGGCTCGACATGTTTCTAGTATCCAGCTTCCATCCACTGTAACCCATAGTCGCTCCCTTTTCTGCCCATGGCCTGGCTTGCGACTGCCATCCTACCAAGTGCCTCTCAGGTCCTCACTAGGTACTCTGTGAAAACAGATATGCCAATCATGTAGTTCTTCCGGACAAGGCATGGCCAGTGTGTTTCCTACCACTCAGTGCAGCGGCAATGTTTCCTATAGAAGGCAGTTGGAGGCTCTAGTCCGTCAGCGAAATCCTACCTTGGTGAATCCCACGCTGACTGTATACTAGCGTAGATCACTGTATTCCTTCTATAGTGCTTCAGAATGATTCCAGTGAGCGACTGGCTGTCGGCTCACATGATAGTCTTTCCAGGCTGTGTGGCTCCGAAGTGCTCACTGGATTTTAGTTCCTTCCGCCTGCCACTTCACTCCTCAGCTATCCCTCTTTCTGTATGAACGATGGGCATACATTTAGCCTTTTTTCCAGTCATCAGGACTCTCCCCCAGTTCACGTGAGTTTTTCAAAGATAATGGCCAAATGGCGCAATCACATCTCGCTGACTCCTTTAGCACCCTCAGATGCGCTCATCCGGCCCCATGGACTTGTGCTCATCCAGTTTTCTAAATAGTCCCGAACTACTTACTTTCTCCACAGAGGCTTGGTACCTTCTCCCCTATACTGTGCCTACCCAGTGCAGCAGTCTGGGTGCTGACCTTTGTTGAAGACAGAGGCAAAAAAGCATTGAGTACTTAGCTTTGTTTACATCCTCTGTCACTAGGTTGCCTCCCTCTTCAGTAAGGCGGTCCACATTCCTTTGACCCCACCTTCTTATGTCTAACAGACCTGAAGAAACCTTTCTTGTTACTTTAACATCTCTTGCTAGCGCAATCCATGTGATTTGGTCCTTCCTGATTTCATCCTGCATGTCTGAGCAATATTTTATACTCCTCACTGTGTCATTTGTCCTAGATCTGTACGCATCTTCTGATGTGAAGCATGTATATCTTGACTGTCAAGATTCACTCGTCGCACAAGGAATATTACTGTTACGCCAAGCCTGTGATGCCTACCATATGTTCCACTATCTGATCCTAACATTCAGGATGTTTTATTCCTGCAGATGCATCATAAAGGTCTCTCTGTATAGAAAAATTACACGCCATGCATCTCACAATAGACATCCTTACACTCTTGCCGACTCATGTTATTTTTCCCAGGGGATTCTCCTTAGAAGCATCAGGGTCCCTGAGGGGTAGGGTCAATGTCTCGGTATATTCGGTCCGGAGGGTTGTGAATATTCTGTGCTGGCCTCCTGCTCCTTCCTTCTGTCATGAAGTCCACTAGTGAAATCCGTCGCCCATTAGGTGCTCGACGATATTCACACAGGTTTCCAAAAAATAGCTATCTTGGCCTTACCGCTGATGCGTACTATACTCTTACCCTGGTTTGTGAGTGATAGCAGCGCAGCTCGCAAGAATGCTCTGCCCTTCTGCGTATCCTTAGCACTCAAGGGCATTGGACCAGGAAATCTGTGTCCCCTGTGCGGTATCCTAAGAAATACATATCCTGGAATTGTTCTGTATTGCAGACTGAATGCTCTCCAGCAGGATATTCAGGTGTGATTAAAGTCTCCATTGAGAACCAGGGCCTAGCGCTCTAAATGATGCGACCCTAGATTCCTCGCTCGCGCTGCTAGGTAGGAACAATGCCTCAGTGATGTAACAACGGTACAATCCCCATCTGAGAGAATTAGAGCAAAAGTTACAATATAGCAGAAACTCTCACTACCACTACTCATCACTCCTCTGTGCTGCAAAACCGACATATCCCTCACTTAATCCCAGATGATCTCTTAGCGCTTTTTCTCGTGTGACGTTATGCACTCACTTAGGCAACCCTCAGTCACTCTAGCGAGCTCATTAGTTGCTCTCGCATTAAGGTTATCAATTCCTAACTACCGGGACTTCCTGCACGTTGGTCGTCTGCCAAAACCGGTCCTGTGTTTCCTTTTCCAATAGAGCAGCTGTTATCGCTGCCTCATTGCCCTCAAGAAAACCTCATCACAATCATGCGTGAGATCAGCTCAATGGCCCACCAAGTCTGCTGAGCTCTTCTTCCGGAATCAACTCCATAGAAATTCCTTTGGAGCTGTGGGACTTCGCTAGTGTGTATCGCCACTGCTTGCTTTCTCTCATGTCTGTGTCTAATATTGCGCATTTTGTGTCACTGCAAGTAGGACTTGCATAGCTCCAATAGATCCCAATCGGTCAGCCAAATCAATTGACCCGCTGCGAGACTCCCGTAGTTCGACTCCCATGGTTCTTGATTCTTGAGCGATCAGGTAGTCCTCCTATATCGCCCAACTTCTAGACTAGTGCTGTGCTTCCTCCCAATAATCAGGCATCTATCCCGACTCGCCCCATCCTGGCTTGGTACTCCTCATTCTCCCCTAACGATGGATGCTGGTCGCAGTGAGAGACCACGTATAAGTGCCTCCTCCTCTCACACTAGGTGCCAATCGGTTAGATCTATGCTTCCACAACATTATTACCCTGTTAAAGCACATCTGTCGTGGACCTACCATACCTCATTTTCCCCTCTCAGTGCATCTTCTTGCAAAACATTCCATGAGTACCGGGCGTGTGTGGCTGTCGAGCATGTAAAGTTCCCTTTTATTTCAGTTGGCTTTGTAGGTGCTCAAGCTCTTAAATAGACCCTATGACTACAGAATCTTTGTTTGAACTTAAATTCCCTCATAGCTATAACTTTACCTGTCTACTACACACATGGCAAAGAGCACCAGACTTGACGGCAAGGAAGTTAACTTTTCACAGATTTGTTAAATGTTCCCACGTGTTCTCAATGCAAAGTGGTCTTCCTCTCTATATTGTTAATACACACTTCAATAACTACATACTACATGCCATGGAGGTTCTGTTTTTAAGGACTGATTTGGATGACCCCATCCACTCTTGTGGAGAGGTCATGCATTGGGATTCATGGAAACCACTGTGTCTCTTCTAAATCAGACATATACAGGAAAAGTCAAATTTCCAGTCTTGCATGGACAGAGGTGAGGTCTAACAAGCAATTTAGTGTGTCAGTGCAGTGCAATCAGTATTATAGGTCAAACAGTCAGCTCAAAGGGTATACCATCTTTCCTGAAGGTTATTTTTTTTTTAAAAAAAAAAATTAAGTAATTGCAAAAGAAAAGTCCCATCAAGAGCATGCATGGGGACAGACAAACCAAACATACAATACTAAAGGAACTGGCCATTTGAAAAACCAGATTTTGATTCATATAACTGTGAATTACCCATTATCAGCAACAATTAGTAAAATCCATTTCCACTGTAATGCTTTAACTTTTCTGCCTGCTGAGAATAATCCTAATGGGCCCTAGAAAGCACTGGAATTCATATCACTAAATGCATTTTCTTTACTTGCTTTGTAAAGGACGTACCTAAATGTGCATACGAATGGTACAGCAACGTCGTTTTTCACTAAAAACATGCTCATAAATTGCAGCAGTATTACCCTTCCCAAAGGTAAAAGCTTCATTGCCAACCTATAACAAATGGAAATTTGTGGCTCCTCAGAATATCTAAAATAAACCCTTCTGCAATCAAGAGCACAGAGTGGGTTCTCTTCTCCTGGCCTAGGCGCGCTGTGTATTATTTAAAAACTATGTCAAGTATTGTAGGAATTTCAAAGACTGAAATGATATATGCAGAAAAATATGGATCCACTAGGGACTTTATTCACATATTTATGGGGGACAGATTAAAAAAATAATAAATTTTTGGAAGGAAGTATTAATGGACTATATGGCGGCACTGTGAACTGCATTCCCTGAAAACATGGAACTTTGTATCTCAAGCTTTTAAAAAATGATTTGTGCTGAGCAATCTTAAACAGAAAGGAATAGATGTATTTGACCATGGATCAGTACATATTAGTGTGAGTCAAGAAACATTGACAATAAAAACTTTTCTTGAACAGAGCAATGAACAGTTGAAAATAAGTTCATTTGCATCACTGCTCTTTTTCTGGGAGGAAGATGAGGAGAGTAACACTAGAAGATTTTCTTTCACTATTATGCAAAGAACGTTCATGTGCATTCCTAAAAATGACTTACCAGCAGCCACTTAAGCATTTATATGTAGCATGTTTTTTTCCTCCTCTTTACAAACCAACCTGTTATTCTCACAACATTCCTGTAAAATAGGTAAGTTATCATTATCCGAATTTGCATAGGAGAAAATTGCTTATCACAAGACTGGTAATGTCAGAGCTGAACTCTGGATCCTAGCTCCTTTACCCAGGTGCTCATATTATTAGTATAACTCATCTGTTGATATTCATCCCTCCCATTGTCATTGATAAGAACCCTATTGATTGTGTGTAAGGTAATTTTTTGCTCATATTGTCTGCTTTAGAGACTAGTAAAAAATCTTCCAGCACAATCATAAATCACACTCAAGGACAGTTTAAGAGGAAAATGTTTCCTGCATCTCTTGGTCAAACTCCCAGAAGGATATTCAACATTAGTACACTCCAACAGCATCCCCCACAGTTAGAATTCTCGGAAGTGGTGTACCTTGCAGAGACTAAACATGCCAATTAAACAATTGGCCTGTTATTCAAGGCTTAGGATAAGAACTATTCTGCTGGAGGCCGAACATGGGCTGTCACCTCACAGAGGTGGACAAGCATGAGACATGTTGACAGGGCCATTTTGGAACACTTTCATGGAATGGTATGGACAGAGCACTTCACTCTTTCTCAATTGCCACAGCAATTCTTCACTTTAGAAACAAAGGAGGCAAAAAAACAGTTGTGCAATAACAAACCAGTTTTGAAAAATTGTACATTGAAAGCTACTATGAGTGCCAGCGCAGAAAGTATTCTTCCTGGTGTATTATGCTGTAATGTTCTTGAGGAAGTCTGTGTCTTAGGTCTATTGTAACTGTGATGCAGGGTACCTGACTCTATTTATTGATGGCGCTGAAAATGGTTACACAAAATCCCAGTGAATATCACAGTGCAAGCTAGAGCTGCCCCCGGCGAAGCATTTAACTTTATTTGGGGCCCCCCCCAAAACTGGTTCCATAAAAACCTCACAGCAGGGAAATGAGGCAGAAGTTCTGAATGCTTATTCTGTAACACCACATGGTAAAGTACGTTGATACTGAATGTTCCATTTTCCTTATGAACAAGGAAATAAGGGGAAAATTTTTAGCTTTGGCAGGAACACCCCATTTTTCCCATGCACTAAGTCTTTCCAAGCTTAAAGCCTTGTTTGACACATTCAGGGCCCTCCAAAACAGGGAAAGTCTGAGAGGTCCACCAAAACAGTTTGTCAGAGTCGTGTATTATTTCATGCCATTCCCTCCTTAGCTGCTATAGGGATTCCATTGTATCTTCGTAGTTCCTAGATGCCATTGATATGAACCACCCAAATTATTATTCCGATTCAGAAGTGGTTTGACAAAGATAGAGAATTAATTTGAAGAGGGCATAGTTGGGAAAGAGTAGATAAATGATTCTTAAGACTGGCTGACTGCAGGCAGTTGCAACATTACAATCCTAGGGCCAAGGTAGCACAATCATGTACTAGGAAAAAAACGAATGGGCTTTCTGCCTGGACAAAGTAAGGGCTTGTGGCAAGGCCCTTGTTTCAGCCAGAATCAGTGCAGTTTTGAAAGAAGAACGAATATAGAAAAAAGGCAAGAATGAGAGAGTATGTGTTCATCATCTGCCTAGACGTAGCAGGCATTCTGGTTGTGTGGGAAAACAAGGGATCCGGGACTAACTGGATTTCCTGCCCTGCTAGATAGAATAGAATGGCCAACCAGACTGCGTAGATTTTGGCTAACTGAATAGCCCTTTCTTGTCCAAAGAATTACATTCAAATCTGCTTGAGACTGTCTATAAAATTGCCATGCACTGCTCAGGGAAAATTTTTTGCGCCGCTGCCAAAACAATAACTGCCAAGCAAACAACAGTAGCCAGCACACGATTCTACTGTAAAATGCCTTGGGATATTGGAGAGCTGTAGGAAGGGAGACCGAACTGGCTGGGTCCTCACAGACACACCTGGATGACATGGTCCCAGGCTACCACCTCTTGAACTAAACAGCCTCCCAGGCGCCGCTAATACGAGGTAGCTGTGGTGGCTCGCGCGCTCCTACCCAGAACGTTACATTGCCACGCAATTAGCGCCAATTCAGTAGATATACAAACTGACATGTGGTCTGCCATGCTTTTGGAATTCCAGTTTTTCGCACTCGAATGGAGAGTTATCTCTGAGATTTTGTGCCTACTAGGAATATATGGTGCTGTTAGAGACTTGCTTCTTATTAAGCGATAGATGAATCATACGATAATACAGATTTAAGATAGTGATGTGCTCTGTAAAGAGCAAACTGATCCTATAAGAGACTATATATAGTAGAATGCTTAGACACAAGCCTGCATAAAAGCGACATAAAGTCTAAGGTCCTATATCGAGTAGGGCTGGACACACCTGCTGGTGCAAGGCATGTCTCGAAAACATCCGAAGTCGGCGCTGTGATCTTTTTCTTGTCTGAGGCGCCCTCCCATCCCATGTGCCTATAAAAACCTCACGGTAGGGGCGCACTGGAACAGAGTGGGCCATACTCCCCACTTTTTACTGGCTGTAAGGGCCGAGGGATGCGGGGAGGGGTATGAAGAGCAGGTGAAAGGTGGTCAGAAGTCTCTATGATCCACTGGAGCAGTGGCGGCCTTTCTGTGGTGGTGAAGTTATGCTGATGACAAGTGTTGCCGGAAGGCTTCGTGTAGCATGAAGGAAAGTAGCTTTGACACACTATTCCATAGAACCCTGCTATCAGTGCACTAATACCGGTTTCGAGAAAGATGGGCAGATGGCCACGGTTGTTGGTGCTGTGGCCCCTCATTTCAGGGCGCTTCCACTGCTCCTGTCCACAGCCCCCACCATGCCATTGACAACTGGGTCTCTGGATATTACAAAAACCCAGAGCTGATGTAGGTTAGGAAGTCAATACTGATAATGTAATAACAAGTAGACACAATATAGGATCATAATGAAATCTCGCTGTACATAGCTCAAGTGATCCGCATCAAGGGCAATTAGTCTCACATGGTGTGTGGTACGCCATGTAATAGCGGCCCCCAGCGCGAACGTATGTGGCTTAAACCACTTCGACTTCAGCCCCAGATAGCAGAGCCTTCAGGACCTACTGATCTAACGGCATCATGCCCACAACTGCTCTGTCGCAAGGCTCTGGACATTTCATGCCTATGTAGGGAACCCATGCGGTGAATACTAATGACGTTGGACTCACTAGTGCTATGATGGTCCTGTCTTGAAACTCTCATAGTTACCTCCTCTCAGTGGGCACAACGAACACGGTGGTCGAGACACCTGCCTACAGTGATACTGGCGGTAGCAAGCCATTCTCCTTCTGCGGTCTTCTGGTTTGCCAAGAACACTTATCAGCTACAGGGCCATGTGGATACATATTAAGAGATCTCAGATGTTACTGTTACAGGAACATTCGCTCATGTGTACGTAAACCCATCAGGTTTCTGGGAGATCATCTATATCCATAATGGCTCTAATACGCATCTGTTTATTATCTCCATATACGCTCTTCATATATCTAGTCCAGATGAAAGTGCCTAAAGGACTACCAAGTCTTTTGGATTCTGGCCTTACACTGTCTCATCTCCCATGCTCTGGTTAAAGCTTGGTACGCGTCAGTATGAAGGCTCCTGTTGATTCACACTTGACAAGCTAAGGACCACTGAACGATTAAGCTGCGCTATTCTGACTGTTGGCAGTTCCAAATATAAAAGGGAATGAACGAATTCAAAGTCACTGTCAGCAATAAGCTGCTCAAATGTTGATAGGATCAGATTTTATTGGTTTTGCCATGCTTTTGCACTATGTCCCTTTCTGCCAGTTTCAGTTTCTCTGAGACCTAAAGTCTAGATATCTGCCTCTTTGGTAATCTTGCTACATTGTCAACGCAGAATACAAGAAGTTGAGCCCGTGCGTGCCAGGTCTGATGATCACATAATGCCCTGTTAACCAGCACATTGCTATGCTGAATTAACTTCTGGTGATTGCCAGTGTCTGATCGGAAGAAGATTACTATTGTGCTGTGCATTTCTCCAGTGCATATGACATATCCTTGACTGTTCATTAGGATCTGAGTGAGAGACTATAGCTCAGAGAGGGTATGGCGGGAAAGCCCTTTCATTTGACTTCTGTGAGCTACAATTCCCTTTCACTGAAAATTAGGTGAGTGTATAAAATGGAAGATATTATGTGAGTGTTTTTCACAGAAAGCCATCCTTTGCCTGGTCACCTTCCTAACACTCCTTGAGGATCTGCTAAGAGGATCCTTCTCAGCTTATTGGGCATCCTCCAGTGCTGTTGCAAGTCATTCTCGTTGAGATCAGTAATGGACTAGAGTGATGAAGTCTCAATGGTGTTAGAAATGACAGATAGATTGGGAGAAATATTTAAGAGATGCTAATTTGCAGTCCATATTCATGCCACCTGAACGTATGGATTTCCTCAACCTCTTGAACAGTTTGGCTGCTGCTCTCCATACGCTTGTATATGTTTTCCCAGGTCCCAAGTATTGGAGAACTGACGGGCCTTATTGGGCTGATGCTGACAAGAACGTTCTGAGCATCTTTGTATGGATGAAGTAGTGATATTCCAACTAGTAGTGATATTCAGATGAAAGGATCTGTTTTCTGGGGAATCTTTGGATCTGATCCCCCA
>NC_133770.1:280337696-280345813 GCF_003597395.2 Chelonoidis abingdonii
GGTTTTTCTGCAGTTTCATACTGGAACTCTGAGCAGTCATAGTGCTCTCTTACATACAATTCAACTCCCCCACCTTTCCTGCCCTGCCTGTCCTTTCTGAACAGCTTGTATCCATCCATGACAGTACTCCAGTCATGTGAGTTATCCCACCAAGTCTCTGTTATTCCAATCACATCATAGTTCCTTGACTGTGCCAGGACTTCCAGTTCTCCCTGCTTGTTTCCCATGCTTCTTGCATTTGTGTATAGGCACTTGAGATAACTCGCCGATTGTCCTGCTTTCTTGATCTGAGACAGGAGTCCTCCCCTCTTGCACTCTCCTGCTCGTGCTTCCTCCCAATATCCCATTTCCCCACTTGCCTCAGGGCTTTGGTCTCCTTCCCCGGTGAACCTAGTTTAAAGCCCTCCTCACTAGGTTAGCCAATGGTAGAATCTTCTCCAAATATTACCTGTTAAAGCACATCTGTGTCTCCTCCTACCTCTTCCCTCAGCATCTTTGAACATTCAGAGAGTGGGGCGAAATAAGGGGGCGGTGGGCACACTACTACCCGAGTTCCTTCCAGCTACTTACGCCAGATAGAAATGAACTGCTCCAGCCTTTTGGATCAGGTTTTTTCCCTCCTATTCTGGGGCCTTAGATAATTGGTGGTGGTGGCTTATACAGTTAGTGTTTGTAGTCTGTAAAAAGCACTGTCTATAGAGCTATTTTTAGAGTGCTAGCACAAGCCCTGCTAGCCCAAGTCTATCAACGTGGGCTGGGACACTTGCTGCTGCAGGCTGTTGAAACATACTCGAAGTCAGGGATTCTGAACCTTTTTCTTTCTGAGCGCCCCTCCCCATCCCATGTGCTATAAAAACCTCACGGTAGGGGCGCTGGAACAGAGGGGCCATGACTCCCCCACTTTTTACTGGCTGTAAGGGCGAGGGATGCGGGAGGGGATGAAGAGCAGTGAATGGGGGGTGAGGTCTTGAACCACGAGAGTGGGGCTTTGGGGGAAGAGGTAGTGC
This sequence comes from Chelonoidis abingdonii, assembly GCF_003597395.2. Taxonomy (NCBI): domain Eukaryota; kingdom Metazoa; phylum Chordata; order Testudines; family Testudinidae; genus Chelonoidis; species Chelonoidis abingdonii. The sequence continues at coordinate 280,338,704 of NC_133770.1, forward strand.
GGAGGCTCGGGGAGAAGAGTTGGGTAGGGAGGGGCAGGGCCACGGTTTTGGTGCTGTGGCCCCTCCATTTTCAGGGCGCTTCCACTGCTCCTGCTCCACAGCCCACCATGCCATGACAACTGGTTCTCTGCATATAAAAACCAGAGCTGGCATTAGGGGGTAGCAAGCAGGGCAATTGCCTGGGGTCCCATGTCACAGCGGCCCCCGCGAAGCTATGATGCTTAAACTTCGACTTCAGCCCCAGATAGCAGAGCTCAGGACCCTGGGCATCAGCCCCATGCAGTCAGGCTTTGGCTTTCTGCCTTGGGCCCAGCAGGTCTAATGCTGGCCCTGGTTGATGGACCGCTGAAACCTACTCATGGCCCCCCAGTGGGCCACAGACCCCTGGTTGAGAACCACTGCCCTAAGTGTCTCGTAGAAAGCCATTCTCCTTCTGGGTCTTCTGTTTGCCAGACTTTCGCAGTCAGGGCATGTGGGATCATAGATTGCAGATGTTCTTGTTTAAGGAACCACTTGCTGCTAAACCATCAGGTTCTGGGAGATCATCAAATCCAAAGGCTAATAGGTCTGTTTAATCTCCAACTGCCTCATCTAGTAAGGCATAAGGTGCCTAAAGGATCCAAGTCTTTTGGTTCTGGCTCCTGTTACCATCTCGTCAGATCCTCCTGTTAAAGCTGCTAGAGTGTTGAAGGCCCTGTCTGTTCAATTGACAGCTAAGGACCCTACGATTAAGCTGGCTATTCTGACTGTTGCAGTTCCAAATTAAAAAGGGAAGGAGAAGTCAGTCACTGTCAGCAGTGCCAAATGTTGTGGATCAGATTTATTGGTTCCATCTCATTTGGATATGTCTTCTGCAGTTCAGTCTCTGAGACCTAAGTCTGTTCTGCATTTGGCTTGACATTTCAGGATTACAGAGTTGAGCCCCTCTCCAGGTCTGATGATCCCTAAGCCTGTTAAACCAGCACCATTGCCTGAATTAACTCTGGTGCCAGTGTCTGATCGGAAGAAGATTACTATTGTGCTGGCATGTTCTCATTATGACATCTGACTGTTCATTGGATCTGAGTGAGAGATTGCTCAGAGAGAGGAGGAGGAAGCCTTCATTGATTCTGAGAGCTAAATCCCTTTCACCTGAAAAAGGTGTAAAATGGAAGATATTGTGAGTGTTTTTCACAGAGCCATCTTTGCCTCTCCCTCCTAACACTCCTTGAGGATTGCTAAAGAGATCCTTCTCAGCTTTTGGGCATCCTCCAGTGCTGTTGCTATCTCCGGTGAGATCAGTAGTGGAATAGAGGTTGAATCCATGGTTAGAAGAAGATAGAGGGAGAATTAAAAGATCTGAATTGTCCATATTCATGCCACCTAAGTATGGATTTCCTCAACCTCTTGAACAGTTTCTGCTGCCTCATCCTATGTATATGTTCCCAGGTCCCAAGTATTGGAGACACTGACGGGACTTATTGGGCTGTGCTGCAAGAGTTCTTGAGTCATCTTCTGTATGGATGAAGTAGTGATATTCCAACTAGTAGTGATATTCAGATGAAAGGATCTGTCTTCTGGGGAATCTTTGGATCTGATTCCACCGGATCTGTCTGCAGCTCAGGCCTGGTCTACACTATGCGTTTAAATCGATTTAAAGAGCGTTAAATCGATTTAACGCTGTACCCGTCCACACTACAATGCCCTTTATATCGATATAAAGGGCTCTTTAAATCGATTTCTGTATTCCACCCCGAAGAGAGGAGTAGCGCTAAATTTGATATTAACACATCGGATTACGGTTAGTGTGGACGGAAATCGACGTTGTTGGCCTCCGGGCGGTATCCCATAGTGCACCACTGACCGCTCTGGACAGCAATCTGAACTCGGATGCAGCGGACAGGTAAACAGGAAAAAAGCCTCGGAACTTGTGAAATTAATTTCCTGTTCCAGCGTGACTACTGATCAGCATGGGCGGACAGATTGCAGAGTCTTCAAATCCAAAAAGAGCGCCAGCAATGGACCTGTACGGGAGAATACTGAGATCTGACGCGAGGAGTAGACAAATCTGTTGGTACAGAGCTACGTTTACAGAACACGAAGCCAAAGAGTTTGATAAAAAAATACCGCCAGTATCTAATCACAGCGCTGCGTGACAGCGTAAAGAAGCAAGACTCAAATAGGACCGCTCCATGGATTGCAGAGGGGGTAACTAGAGAGGACCTAACAGCTACCACAGTCCACAGCGTCTCATGAAAAGATTTGCATCTTGGACTAAGCTCCCAAAGCCTGATACAGGTTATAACATCATGTTGCAGATGGTTCAGACGAGAAACAGCTCACTCAGATATTCCTTACACGTCTACCCCAACCACACGCACACCATACATGCATTAGAAGGGAAGATCGTATTGTTCTGTTTCGGACATCTCAGTTCATCCATTTAGATACATATAAATGTACTTACAATGATATGCTGCATTCGTAGTAAAATAATCGCGATGCTTGCAATTGCAAGTGAAAAGAGCAGTTATCATCTTAGCTCTCTCTCCTCTCTCCCTCCCCTAATGGTAGACCAGGTGACCAATAGGATACGTAATCCAGTGCTCTCCATTATAGGAATATCTATACATGTTGACACGAGGTCTCAACATTGCTTGTTTATCTCTCAGTAATTAGACAATCGTCTAAGAACCACTTCATCATAGCACGAGGGCTCAGCCCCTCCCTTTCCTGTGTAAAGGAAAAGATCTGTACTGAGCTCTGACTGTCAATAGCAGCACATTGTCTGAGCTCCTCCCTCCACATCCGCTATATGTTCCTGCCTGATTATCATACTTGCGCCGGATGAGGATTTCATCCGCTCCCCCTCAATTATTGTACATATATAGCAATACTTCAGTGTCCTTATCCTGAACTCTGTAATACTTTCATGGATTGTACACAGAATGGGCAGGACCATTGGTCTCCAGTGATCTCCCAGAAGTTGACGGGGTAGAGTGTAGCCAACGGATACGGGGGATTTGTTAGCACGCGGAGCACCAACCCTCTGTGAAAAACTAGACCAAACAAAACGAGAGATCCAGCTGTGCTTTGATACACTGTCCTAATCACTTGCCTGAGCTCACTATTCAGCAGGACTCTCTATATTTTAGAGAAAACTCATAAGGGAGGGATTGACTACAGTCTCAAGGAAGCATTATCTTGGTCACAATAACCCCAATTTTGCTTTTGCGTGCACCCACAGACCGATTTCAGCAGGGCAACTCATGATAGCACGACAGTACGAGCAGTACAGAGAGATAACCAAAAACAATACAAAAATAAATCCCAAAAAATCAAATGTAAGAAAATCAGACATATCACACAAAACAAAAAACAGATTACATAAGCGATATGATCAGCATCATAAAAATAAAAGAAAACTAAATAATAAAAAGAACAATAAACATAAAGATACAAAAATGAAAATCAATAACAATAATAGAAACAAACGTATAGAGAACACAACAACCATCTCCATAAATCCAAACATAATATAGCCATAAACCAAGAATGCAAAGCAACAATAAAACCATAATCATATCAACAATCAACAACAAGATTAAACACAGAAAAAAAAGATGAAATAAAATACACAAACATATCAGAAAACAAGACTGACTCAATAAAGAAGCAAAGATAAAACACACACAACAAACTGAAAGTCAAAAAACAAACAAATCTGCGGTCAAAACAATACTCCACATGCAAACAAAAACAAACAGAACAAGCAAACAAATTAAAGCAACATAACATGGAAAACACAAATCAAAACAACTTAACCAAAACAAAAATCATAAACCAAATCACAACAATATGACCAAATATAAACCATAAGAACAGACAATACAGAATAAAACAATAAACTAAAGATAACAAAAAAAGGAAGCAAGTCAATCAGAAAACATACAGAGCAGATCATCCAAAACGAACACCAAACACAACAAAGATCATCAAGAGAACAACCAGGTACAAATCAAGCCAACCACAAGACAACAACACAAACATCCAATCTATAACACAATACAGAAACATAAATATGGAGCACCAACCTGTCAATCTCTGAAAAAAAGATGGAGGAAACCCAGAGGAAGGCTCCGATTGCCAGATATATAGCGGCCTGACAGCAGACACCTTGAATAAATCCCCTGCCTGAAGCTGGCTTGCTCTGTCAGGGCCATTGAGTCGGGACCACACACTGCGAGGTGTACAGCACTAGAGAAAAACCGACCCACAAGATGGGGCCTATGAAGCCAAATGCCCACAAAGTCCAGAGATACCCTTGTCTTCCTGTGATGCCTTCTCCGGTCCAGGGACAGGAGAGCGAAAAACAGACATCCTATACTAACTCCAAGGAGTTCCTGGACCAAAACTATTATCCAAACGATGTGTGCTGCCCATGGATGGCGTAGCGTCTGTGTCATTGTGATGACCATTTTCTTCTTTATATAATCACCATCCACTATCTCATGTTTCTATTTTCATCCCCAGGCCCTCAGCTCTATCATTCCTACATTTATACTCTGACTCTACTGATGATTGGGGGGTCACGATAGAGTATATTTTTTATTAATAGTGTCTATATGTTATTCATCAATTCATTTATGACATTAAGTGTATTATTTGTTAGAGTATTTTTAATTTAGTGATTGAGGATACCTTGAGTGAGTGTGGTAGTGGAGTATATCGTATGTCCAGAACCGATGAGGGATCCATTGTTGAAGGGGTGTTATTGTCCCACTATTGCTTGCTTCCTGAGATGAACATAGACCAGGGAGTTCTGCTAATTGACCAATTTTAAGTCTCAGTCCATAAGGTGGAATGATGATACGGCTTCAAGAAGTGCCACTATTGATTACAGGTCAGTTGCACAGCTTGGGCAGTAATTATTGGATTGGCCTGTGAATAAAATATAAATAAAATTGCCCAGGATCCTGCAGTTGCAGTAAGATGGCTGTTATGGTATTTCTGAGAGGAGTGAGTGAATTAGGTTGGTGATAGTGATATATGGAGAAAGCCTTAAGGAATACAGCATAGCAAGGGAAGTACGTACAGGCGCTGGCTGCTATGAATATTGGATCCCTGGGCTGTGAACCATCAAATGTATATGGATTGGTGGGTTCCACTATGGATAGTGCAGCAGGACCTTAATTTGGTAAGAATTCATGTCTGAACAGTGATCAGGAAGTACTGTGATTTCCCGGAAGGAAAGTGAACTAGTGATCTGTCTGGAAGGCTCTAATGGTAGAAACTGCAAGCTGCCAACTTCTGAGTAATGGGGAGAGAAAGAGGGTGAAGAACATGAAGATGGTATGAAAAAAATCACTGGAGAGGTGAAGTACCTGGCATTGCTGATTTTGCAGGATTAGCTAGGTAGGATGGTCTGTGGGAACGTCCTCACAAGACCTCTCCTTCCTGCCTATCAGGTGTGAGCTAGGTGCTCTGTATTACTTTTTCGAATGAGGCATGAGTTCTATTAAGTAGTAATGGAAAAGACCACCTATCCCAGTCCGTAGGAATCATGAATTGTGTTGCTTTGTGTCATTAGCCTCTATATACTTCAGTGACTTCACGGGTCTCTTTGGATTGAGGTCTCCTAACAATATGATATGAAAAGTGCATCAGTTCTATTCTACTGTTCTGTCTTAATTACCTAGCTATGGTTGCTCCTCAATAGGGTTGCCTCATTTCCTTGTCTTGCTCGAAGTATGAGCGTTCCCTATTCAAGAAGTGTTGGTGGTGAGGTGAAAAAAATAGTAATAATACATTTAAAATTAACGCATATGCAATCACTCTACATAGACTGATGTCCGGAACATAAGTTCTTGTTTCTAGGCACTAAGGAAAACAATTTGTTTTAGCAAAAAAATTCAAAATCTTAAACTCCTGGAAATGTTCTGAGAACTTTGATCAAGATTTTTCTTTCTCTATGGGATGATTGCAGTGAATAATATATTATTCTGTATCTCTGATTTTTTGTTCTAGGATATCGTTGTCTGTAATAAATAGTGAATTTATGGGCTAGATCCACAGGGATTTTATGGCAGCTGTTAGGGTGTTTTAATCTTGCTCCTACTTAATTTAATATCTCTCAACGCGCTTGTGATTTAATGGTCCGTAAAAACTCATGCTCTGATTATAGTATTCTTTGGTTCATCTACCTTTACAGACTATATGAGCCTCTCATACCAACAGGTCAATAGAGCCCTCCTGAAGAAGGGTAACGTCCTACTCTCAAAGAGAAGCATTCTGACTCCTACAGCACCTGCTTTCCACATGTAAGGAATAAAGACCATATTGTGCACATAAGGGAAAATACGGTATAATGGGATGTTTCCAATTAGATGGCTCCACGACAAAAATTTTCCAGTACAATTGCCAAAAAGTGTTGTGCTTTTTGCTCCTTAGGTGGGGGAAACACAGGCCATTTTTTGAAGGAACAGCGCTGTCTTTATCCTTTAACAGTCGTAGGTATACAATGAAGCGGTTGGCTGTCTAATGCCTTGCAAAACAACATAACCATTTAATCTCCTCTTAAGTATTGCCAATATTAGTTTCCTAAGGGATAGTCTTTTACCGGAACTGAATTCTAACTGAGGGTGAAAAACAAACAAGACCCGGACCTGCATTCATAAGAACCAAACACAGTGAAATACACTGTTCAACTAAGTCTGAATTTAGCCCATGGTAAATGTGTATAAAAGGTGAACCAAGTCAGGGCAAGGTGCGTCAGTGACATTGAAATCAGCCATTATTTATACAGACATGACCCTGCTGTTAGTTTAAGCTTTAGGGACAAATACTAACCTTCCTCTATCCTTATAGCCACTGAATGGTGGTAATGAAGTGAAAGGCTGTAAGTTGGACAGAGAATTTTGGTCCCTTTTTTTTTTAAACCCACATAGATGTAAAAATGTTCATGTGAACGTTGCACTGGTAAGGCGCAAAATTAACAGTGCAATTGCATTGTAATTATGCTGCCCTAAGCAGCAGTAACTCTCTCCTCTGGAAGCTTAACAGACCTGGAAGATGTAGGTAGTGTAACGCATAGCAAAGCAGAACCAGGCATTTATAATGGCTGCCTGGTAC
>NC_133770.1:280345838-280368464 GCF_003597395.2 Chelonoidis abingdonii
CAGAATTCCAAGGGGCGGGGGAGACTGCGGGAACTATGGGATAGCTACAGAAGAGCTACCCACAATGCAACGCTTCAGAAATCGACGTTAGCCTCGGACCATGGACGCACAACGCCGAATTACTGTGCCTAGTGTGGCCGCATGAAATCGAATTTGTAATATCAGTTTTATAAAACCAATTTTAGCTCATTCGATATTATCCCGTAGTGTAGACTTGGCCTCACATGGTGGTGCCTGACACTTTCTGAGTAAGAGAATGAGGAGTTACTTCCTCTTTTTGAGCATGATTAGGTGGGTAAAGAATTTGAACTGATTTTTCAACTGATGAGCATGTGGGTGTTGCTTCTGTGTTTTCTCCTTCTGAGGATGCTTTACTATTCTATGAATTAATGTATCTCATGGAATCTACCTTGAATTTGCCTTCAGTTGCTGTGGAAGTGGTGTCACATCCTGTATTTGATGTTCTTGGTGGCCCTTCTAGGAATAGAATATTTTACCTATGTTGGAAGGTTTCTTGCAGCCTGCTAAAGGAGTCTACCCCTGCTTCTTGTCTGCTTATCTTTAAGAAAACTGACACATTCTCTGAAATACTGCATGAGGCATGTTCATATTTTCATACTCACCTGTGTCAAATTCCCTGCTGGTTGCAGCAGCCAATAATAGATTCAGGTCTGGTTAAGCTTCTTCGACTGCAGATAATAGAGCGGCAGAAAAGTTGAGGTTTTTGTTTTGTTTTTTTGTTTTAGTGATCAGGGTGACTAATTACCTGGCAGTCATGCCTGTTACCAATTTCGTCTGGGGAGAAAATGACTTGTGCAAGAGTTACCAGATGATCAGAGGAGATCATCTCAGGGAGAGCAGAGGTTTCAAAAGCCAACTCCTAAATGACCAGAGGACTTAGTGAATAGGAGCAGCAAATGGACGTTTAGAGAGAGAGTATAAGAGGTATCTACATGTAACAAACTTACTATAAATTTAGGCCAATTCTCCCCCCTCCCTGCTTCCTCTCCTGGTTAAAGCGGTAAAGCAAATCCCCCACCCCTGCTTGGTCCCCACACCCAAAAAAAAAAACCAACCAAAAACAAAAACCCTGCAAGAGTAAATATAATGCAGGCAGAAATTCAGCAGCAGAGTGGAGGCTATCCAGTTTATTGCACTGAATGCAGCATATACAGATATCTGCCTGTGGGCAAGTACATTAAATTAGCCTCAGTTCAGACACAGATGGCAGCAGTGCAAGTGGCCTTTGAGGCCCTTTGGGAACTTGTAGCACACATGAGAAGATTGATACTGTTGAACTGACTTAATGTGCGGATGGACAAAGGAGAGTTTGATTTTCAGAGCACTCAAATTCCTTTTGTGAAGAAAGCCTATTTGGATTAGATACATGTTTATTAGACTGCAGAGGTAATGAACTCCTACACAAGCCCTGCTTTAAACTCATTAAAAAAGGAAGAGAAGAAGCTTTTTGCTTAATTCAAATGTCCTGTGATGTAATTCCAACATACATAGCATTGCAGAAGATAAAATTCAAAAACCAAACATGAAGGATCTTAACATTCAAAATTTTGTATCCAAATGCAAGGAGCACTGGAAACTAGCAAGAACTAAAAGGGGGTACTAAATGATGGAGATTATCTAGTAGTGTAATCAGAAATCGGTGGAATGATCCACATATCTGGCATGTACAGTACAAGTGATTTTGTATTTATAAAATACATTGCATGTGAAATCATATAAAGCTATAATACATAAGGAGAGAGGTGTGGGGGTGTGCTAGAGAGTTTGGTGATGAAATACTTTTGGGTAAGGATTCCAGGAATGAAAAAGTGGAAGTTAATACAAACACCGCCCCCCCCAACCTCTTCAAACTAACCAGAATAAGAGAGATAAATATATCTACACATGCATTGTTGTTTAAGTGCCAACAGTGTGTTTCTTGTACAAGATATCAAGGATGACATGGTTCCTGCTCTCATAAGTGTATAGTCTTAAATAGCCAATAGAAATCAGGTAAAAAGGCACAAAACTGACGGACGAGGGTTCTGTCTCAGAATGACGTTTGATTGATGAGACACGGTGATTTTAATGAAATGAAGCAGCATTGCTAATGGGTTTTGTGGAAATGGTTTAGAGGTGTTTGAGAGAGGGTGATCATCTTTTTTTTGAGGGTGTTCCCAATGTAGATGACAGTCTGGAAAAAAAGAGAGCCTAAGGATAAGAGTAGGAGACTAATATAAAGAGTCTACCTTGCAGAGGAACAGCATACAGAAATCCCAAGAAATATAGTTCCTTGGACTTTCTTATATTTCCTTGCAGGTCAGATGGCTCAGAAGGGCCTGAAGGTAAGTTTCATGCAAGTTGGAAAGGGAGCACAATTTTGTAACGATTATTAGACTCTGACACTGGGGCAAACACCAGCTTCAGCTGTGTTTTCAGTGGCTAGTTACTTACTAGTAAATGGAATTCTGACTGAGGTTTTTTTAATTCTACTTTGGATTTTTCCAGAAGCCTTTTTGGACCCAAGAGAGTTTGTATGTAGACATAGCAGAAGAGTCAAGTAACTCCTGACACATTCAGTGGCTCATGCACTTACCTATATAAAAATTCAAAACTTCAGTGGCTGAAAGTAGCATTCATAGACCCTCCAGAATGCAGATGTGTGGCTTAAATGAGTCAATAGAACTCCAGTTAGTATTAAACCACCCTTGCTGGTCCTTTGTTCATATTTAAAAACATTGTATTTTTCCCTTTGTCTTTAGGAAGGTATTTCAACACTGGATCTGCTCTCTGACACCAGTTCAAGTTTGTTTTCACAACCTACTTCTGCAGACATGGGTGTTCCACTTCCTGCCAAGAATCTAATGTTCAAAGAAGGCATATTATCCGAATGGAATGGACAATCCCCATCCCCAGTTCTTATTGCAAACCTACTTAAAGAACAAATCAAATAGTTTGGTTTCACTGTGCATTGCTCACTTAATGCCTTTTTTCTTTGTCTATTACAGTTAATTTATACAGCCGACCAATAAGAAGTGTTTTGCTGCTGCAGCATAACCCATATTAAAGTAATGTTTTTAAGTGTGTTGTGTTGCAGTACAGGGGAAACACACTGTACACAACTTGTTGCATTTCCTGCTGCAACAGAAGGCTCTTCAGCTATCCGCACTATATTTGTATCTTGAGATAATCGCCATTTCTTTTATAATTCTGAACACACCCCTTTTAGGCTTTCTGATTATTGTTAAATTTCTATGCTGTCACCACAAAGTTACAGTAGTCATTTTATATGTTTGTTGCTCAGACATAAATCCTGTTTAGTTTTGTATTTAATTACTGAATTCTGTTTATAGGTAAGAGATTTGACTCTGGAAAGGCTCAGTAGTGTTCAATGGTGGTATTATGGGGCATTGTTGCCTGTGTCTATATATTATATAGATCAGCCTGATGAAGGTTTGATTTGGTAAATCAACATAACAATAATGAATTGACACTTTCTATGAGGTCTTAAGTTTTGAAGGCATAAAATCGTGTTGTTGCCTCTAGGAAATCTTGGAAAAAGATTGGGTCAATTTAATCCTTGGTGTAACTTCATGAAGAGCAATGGAATTGCACCAGGGATTAATTTGGTTTCCTCTGTTCCTAAAAAGCTGTTTATTTAAGAGTGTATTTCTCCTGTCCACTGTTTTATTGGAGCACTTACATGAAACTAGGATCTTTACGCCTTCAGCATGTTTGCTTCTCTCATATACAGTGTTGTTGGGGTCATGTTGGACCAGGATGTTAGAGAGACAAGATGGGTGAGGTAATATCTTTTATTGGAGCAACTTCTGTTGGTGAAAGACACAAGTGTTTGAGTTTACACACAATAGACCTGAAGAAGAGCACTGTGTAAGCTTGAAAGCTTGTACGTCTCACGAACAAAAGTTACTCCAATAAGATATTACCTCACCCACCTTGTCTTTGCTTCTGTCACTTATTCCTCACTGGAAGCTGTTCATTTATATTTATAACATCGCTGTAGAAAAGTGTCACAAACCAAAAATTCGAATGGCAGAATAAACAGCTGGAGAAGACTTAACACTAAAAGAACAAAGCTTTTGGTTTTTATGTGGGTGTCCTCGATGAAGAAAAATGCAGAAAAAAGTGCAAAAGATTTTTAGGCAGATGTATTTCTTTAAATAATTCTTTTAAGTTTTTCTTAAGCCATCAACTACTCATGAAAAATATCAACATTAATCATTTCTAAGTTTAGAAGGCTTCGTCCCTAGAGTGGGAGGAATTTGTGCAGTGTTACTTCATTTTAGTGTATACTAACTCTGCAAGATGGTTTCCTGCCAGTTTAAATACATTGTATCCAGTTAAGCACACTAGGAAAACAAGAAGTATGTAAACTATTTTGAAGATTAGTGTCTACAAATTTCTGATGACTTTTTGTTTACTGGAATTCATTATATACTATCTTTAAAATGTAATTGAACCACGCTGTCAGCACCTGCCTGCAGTTTAAGCAATTATTGGACCAAGAACCTGTGCAACATGCAGTGCTGGAAATTGTACATGATAAATGTAGTAATGGTCAGTTTTTGTATTTGTTTGATAAGAGGGTAAGAAGAAAATGTTTGGTGTGATATATATTTTAAAAGGAGAAAAAAAAAAAAGCACCCTATGTGATAGAACAGTGATTTGAAATAGAATGGAATCTTTGGTTATTTCCTTATTTCTCACTTGGTTAACATTCCTATTAAGTGTGAATGTGTCGCTTTCTCTCCGGCTGAAAACTGGAAGTTGTAAGTACTTCAGCATGTTCAGTGCAATGCTCTTCTCACGTTTGTCTCTTCCCCCTTTATATTTTACCAATAGCAGTTGAACTTGCTTATTCTGCTCATATTACAGAACTTGAATTAATGTGTTGATTAGTGTGTACACTACAGTAAAAAAGGTTGACTTTTTATTGAAAGGGTACAAATTGTTCATATTTTTAAATTGATACTGGTTGTCTTATTACCTTCAAAGGAAATTAAAAAAAAAATAGCTATGCTACATGTTCTTTATGGATATTAGTAAGGGGGGGAAATAGCATAGAAAGCAGACCAAAGTCTGATCTGTCCGAGAATTAATATCCTACATGAAGAGATGTTATTCCACAGTCTAAGACAGGGGAGGGACCTATACTGAAGTTGATACTTTACTTTTTCAGTATTGTAGGCATTGTTTAAAATACTGTAGTGAGCTTTCGCAGGTTAGCTATTAACATACTTTATATTGGCTGTCACCTGTACATTGTGTATATACAGATATGTACAATTATGGTAGCTCATGTAAAAGTCTGTCATCTGCAACCTCAAAATTAGTGGAAGGTTTTTTTAAGATTTGTTTTTAATTGTCCACTATTATTGGGCTTGGATGCCTAAAGTTAGGCTTCTAAATAAAAGTAGCCTGATTTTGCGGAATTGCTAAATACCTATAAATCTGAATGTTAACAATCAGAGCTGTAGGTACTTGGCAGCTTTTCAGAATCAAGCTACTCTTATTTAGGTGCTTTAAGATGGATTTAGGAACCTAGCTATAAACACACAGGCTTGGAAATTTTACTGAATTGGTGACTACCAAAGAAAAACCTTAAACTATTGTAAACTCAACTGCAACTGTAATACTGGGTATGATCCAGAGGCTTTATTCAAAGTGCAACATTTTGTTTTAAATGCAGTGTAAACAACAGCAAGACCTCCATTCAAACCAAAATAATCTTTTTTATATTGTTATTAAGAATAAAGACAATATAATTTTTTTCTTCAAATGATTTATTAATTGTGGAAAATCAAGTTCATAATATTTTTAATTTATTTTAGGCATCTGCCTTCCAAGAAGTCTATTAAGTTAAAGAAAAAAGTGGTTTGTTTTGTGCTTTGGGAATAGTTCAGTCAACCTAAGCAGTATTTTAGCTGGATTTATCTTGAGATATAAGAGCCAACTAACAAGATTTCATTGTGGTTTCTATCCCGTAGCAGTTCAAAAATTCTCACTGGCATTGTTCTCAAACCTTTTTTTCCTTTCTTGTTCAGTGTTTCTAACACAGTTTGTACTCTGAAGGTTTTCAAGTACAACTGTAACTCAATTCCGTTGATTTTTTTTCTGGTATGACATTGTTAATAGTAAACATTGAAATGTACAGAATCCTGTGTTCAGTTAAGTTATTGGCACATGTAACAAATATTTACAAATAAAATGTGTTGTAGATCAAAACACGGCAAAATGCTTTTCCCTTTCAGGTGTGTTTCTTCTGGACAGGGCAGTAAAATGTGACACTTACAGACTGAAGCACCGTTAACCAATTATGGTAATCTCCATAATATATTGTGAGAGTATCTTCAGCCCTTGAAGTAGTAAAATCTTCAGACATTTAGATTTATCAGAAGACAAGTTCTGTGATTGCAATATCTTTCCTCCTAAACCCTCTTCTCCATTGGTTTTCAGAGAGATGATCATGGAGCATGGAAATTGCACCCTGTAGCTCCCCATCTAGCCATGATTCTTCCACCAAAAGCCAAAGTACTTCCTGAGACCCAGCTTTGGCCCCATATCCTTCATTAATTTGCCCCCAGAAAAGACAGTAACTTAACGAGGCATCATTGAGCTGTCAGATTAGGATTCTGATCAGCAAAGCACTTAGGCATGGGTGTAAACTTAGGCTATGAGACTACTCTTGTACTTTAGTATCCTGTGACTCAGGGCCTCAGCAAAGTACTTAAAAACATGCTTAACTCCCACTGACTTCACTTCATACTTAAAATTAAGGGGTGATATCAAGTACAGAGCCAGCTTTGAAGAGTACAGAAAATGTTGAAATTATTACACAACTAAGTATTCAGGTGTGAATCTTTTTTGGAGTGCTGATTCAGGCCAGTAAGTAACTATCACCTTATAGAATCTCAGTACTCTGGTACTTGAACCCAGTTGCAAACCCTTCCAGAAAGCTCAGGCTGGTATTTGACTTTTAGAAAGTTGACCTGTGTTCTTGAATATAGGGAAGCTTTTGACCTTTTGCTTAGTTATGGAAGAAGAGAAATGAGATTCCTGCTTCATTAAAGTAAACCTCTTTGATCTTTTCTGAACTCTGGCTTATAGCATAATGGCAATTACAAAGAAATAAGCAAAAAAAAAAAAAAGAAAATCAGAAATGAAGAGAAACACTAGTTCTAGGTCTGCTCACATTAAATCTCTTCCCCACTCTCTTCATAAAGTAAAAGAATAAAACGCCAAATAAATGTGCACATTCTATGTATTACATATGTCAAGCATTCAACTATTTGCTATTGTACATCCAGCAGACTCTTAATTAATCCCATAGTGAACTGTTAAAGGCCAAGAGGTCCTACACATTAGAAGTTTGCTCAGATCTATTCAAAACTAAAGTTTTATAGGCTTAACCAGCTGGGCATTGTCCTCTTCTACCAGACTGAAATCAGTGGGTGATCTGGATAACATAGGCTCCAGGCCCTAAATGAATTTTTCAAAGTCAGTGTAAACTATAAGGATAGAAGGGTTTTTTTTAGTAGAGTACAGAAGGGGAAAGAATTCCATGATAATTCATGGTAGCAAACATGGAGATTTTTAGAATGTTCTCTTTTCAGTATAAAAGAAAAAAATCACCTAAAAATCTCCTTAAAAAAAAAAAAAAAACTCCTAAAAATCACCCTTAGCACCTACTGATTTCAATGTAACTGATGTAATTTTAACTTTGCAAACATGTTATAAATGCATAGCGTCTAACTTCATCTTTCTGCTAGTCTGTAAGAAAGCTCAATTTCATGATTTAAGCAGGACCCAATTGGGTGATTTGGGTAGGGCAGGATTAGGTCCTAAATTAATTTCCCAAAGTCCAAATAGAACTGTAAGTGGAGATATTTTTTTTAAGTACAACTATTGTCCTGTGGGTGTCAGTATTTCACTTTGTTGCTGAGTGACAGGTAGGTATTAAACTGTTAGAGATTTATCTTTTCTGTAAAGATCCTGCATGTATCATATTCTTACGTTTTTTAAATCCTTGGTTTGGAATCTTGCTAATTTGAGTCATTTTCATAAATTACCTTAAGAAGCAGAGCTGTTTGACTAGTAAATAATTTATCAAAGCTATTTGACGAATAAAACATTTTTGGAAAATAATTTAAAAGCAAAAAAAGGTTGAATAACAGCACATTTTTGTTAATTTATTTGCATGATGACATTCATCAAATACGTTGTTCGACTAAATAGTATTAGATCAGCTGTATTAGTAAACATTAGCAGTACAGCTAGACAAATAACTGTTGTTTTTGTTTGGTGGCAGTTAAAAAAAAAATAAAAATCCAGTTTGGGTTGAACTGAATCTGAATTTTTGGGGGAATTTTTGGTGAATTGAAAGTCCATTTTTGGATCTGTTCCAGAGCAGGATTTCAACCCTAGATCTTCTATGTCCTGGATGAAGGTCCTAATCACTGGACTAAAGATTATAAGGGGTGGGAGTAGGGGGAGCAGGTTACCACCACCACCTCCTTTGGCCATTTTGCGAATGGCCAAAGGCATTTCTTTCAAATTCACAAGTTGTTTTGGGTTGACCAAAACTACACTTTTTGGGCAAATGAACTGTTTGAAAAATTTTTCTCAGCTCTAATTATCAGTGCACTGTGGTGTCGGTTGGCTAACCCTTAGATGGCAGTGAGGATGGCAGTGAGGGAGGTGACAGAACCAGTGGCAGGTTTCCTAGTCACTACCATCACTGCTATGATGACAATGAAACCAGGGCAATGAGAAGGACAGGGGTGGAGTCCAAGACAAGTGACCTGGGAGTTGATAGTGCCAGAGCCCAGGATGGTGGTGACATGGCAATGGAACCCAGGCGGGAGGCATCAGAACCAATGATGGCAGTGGAGTCAGGGAAATGATGGCAATGGTCCAAAAGCTGATGGTGAAGATTAAGATGGCAACAAAGAGGGATCCAGCAACAGCAGTGGAGAGCAGAATGGTGATGGAGCCAATGATGGTGATAAGGACTGTGGTGGGGCTGAGGAGGGAGGTGATAGAACGAAGGATGGTGGTGATGAGGGTGGCAATTGAGGCCAGGATGGAATTGATGAGAGAGATGAAGAGCCAATGACAGGGATAACCAGGAAGCTGATGACCGTGGTGGAGCTGAGAATGTCCCAAGACAGCTGTGACAAGGAAGCCAATGATGGTTGCGGAGCCTGGGACAACAGTGACAATCAGGGAGTCGATGGCAACAGAGTCCAGGATGGAAGTGACAAGGGAGGTGAATGAGTTGATGATGGTGAAAGATCTGTTGATGGGTCTGACAATTAAGTCAATGGGACCCAGGATGATGGTGACCAGGAGGCAGATGATGAGTGTGACCAAAGAACTGATGACTGTGGCATAGCCCAGATCAGCAGTGATGGTGCCCAGAGATTCAGTGGTAGTAACAGAGCCCAGGACAGAAGCCCAGGAAGAGCACTGGAGAGCACCAAGGAGGGTGATAGAGGTGGCAAGGGAACTGATAGCAATGGAGCTGACAACACGATGAGGTGAATGATGGAGGTGGGGATGACAGTGAGGATGGTGATGGTGCTGAAGATGTTAATGGTGGAGCTGATGTCAGTGATGGAGGTAAGGATGGTGAAAAAGATGGCAACAGAGATGAGGACAATGCTCAAGTCAAGGAATACACTGGCAAGCTGGAGGATGAAAGCAAATATATCAGTGGAGCAGATAGTAATGGCAAAGATTGTGATGGAGCCAGGACACACATGTCAGTGAAGCTTTATTTGAAAGTTGTAAAGTCTGAGGTGAGGGCCAAGGGAAAGTAGAGATTAGGTACATGGGGCAGAGGGAAGAGAAACCAGTGAGAGAGGCGATGTAGGGGGAGAAGTGTAGGGCAAAATGGGAGAGAGGAAATGAGGGAGAAATCTCTGGGAGTTTATTCTTGCCCTGTAAGTGTCAATATTTCAGTTTTATACTTGTTTGCGGTGCTGTTGTAACCATGTTGGTCCCAGAATATTAGAGAGACAAGGTGGATGAGGTAATATCTTTTATTGGACCAACTTCTGTTGCTGAAAGGTCAGACCTGAAGAAGAGCTCTGTGTGGCTCAAAAGCTACTATTTTTCACCAACAGAGGTTGGTCCAACAGAACATATTATCTCACTTTAGTACTTGTCTGTCTCCCAGCAACACAAACTGTATCAGAAAGAATCGGTTTGCTTTTCACTAAAGATCCTGAATATGTCAAATTCTTGGTTTTTAGTGTGTCCTGCCAATCTGAAGTAGTTTCATATAAGTAATAACAGAGCTCTGATTACTGGATAAAATAATTTATCAGATACTATATTTGATTAATAAAGTATTGTTGAATATATCACTTGATAAGCATAAAACTGGTTGAATAATGCAACTAATTTTTGTCAGATATTTTATCTGATGAATGATGACATTCATCCAATATATTATTCAACAAATAGCATTAGACCCAGCTGTATTAATGACTATTGCCAGTGCACAGCAGGTTATATATTACATACACTTTATGCTAGACATGAAATTTAATTTCTAAAAAAAATTCAGAAAACATGCTTCAGTATGTTAGGTGTACTGTGTAGAACATTGGGCACTGTGGCCAGCTGGTGTCCCAGCTCTTTTCCACGTGACACCTACAGTTACTGAAAAAAGTCAAACTTACCCCTTTTTGGGCAGTTGCCTTTATCAGGAGAGTTGGCTGGAAAACTGCAACTCTATTTTGCAAAAATATTTAAGGTTCTGAAATTTGGTTTCATTCCACATTGGAAGAAAAAATAAAAGGAGAGATGACCTGAGCCAAGAGCCCAGCTGTTAAAGCACTCAGGTGGGATGTGGAAGACATGCTGGTTCAAGTCCCTGTTTTGCCTTATTTGGTGTCTCTACTACTATAAAGTCTCTTTCTGGTCCAAAGAATATTAAATTATTTATACAAAGTGGAGCAGCTTCAACAGGTGAAACTGAGAGAGCCCTGCCCTAAACTGTCCAATAGCTTGGTGGTTAGGGCCCTCACTTCCAGCTTTAAGTCCCTGGTCTGAATCAGGCAGATCTGGGTTTCCCTCATCACTGGTGAGTGTCTGAACCATCAGATATCAGAGGGGTAGCCGTGTTAGTCTGGCTCTGTAAAAGCAGCAAATGTGAATGGCTTGCCAACTACAAAACCAATTTCTCCTCCCTTGGTTTTCACACCTCAACTGCTAGAACAGGGCCTCATCCTCCCTGATTGAACTAACCTCGTTAACTCTAGCTTGCTTGCATATATATACCTGCCCCTGGAAATTTCCACTACATGCATCTGATGAAATGGGTATTCACCCACGAAAGCTCATGCTCCAAAATGTCTGTTAGTCTATAATGAACCATCAAAGTTGGATATTCTGGGATCTTACTTTTTCTCTCTCTCTCTGACAAGAAATTCTATTCAGCATCTGAGAAACCTTCCCAATGAAAGTTTAGTCAAAACAGATCCTTTTGCATGAAAAGTTTCAGTTTTGATTAATTTGCTTTTGCTGAAGGAAAAAAGCATTTAGTCAAAAAATTCCCAACCAGCTGTCTTTTATTATTAAGGAAAATAATAACACAGCCAAACCTCATTCTAGGCTCTCTTCAAAAGCCTGGCTGTTTCTAGGCGAAACCTATGGCTAATAGAGTTAAAGACAGTAAGGAGGAGTTTTAGAAACAAAAAGAATCCTGACAATGGTATTAGTCCATTACAAGATGGAAATGGTAGAATATCAAGAATAATGCAGAAAAGGCAGAAGAGGTCAATACATACTTATTTTCTGTACTTGGTGGGGTCAAACAGATGATATAATCACGCCATATGGTAGTGATAACACTTTCCATTCTGCTAACATCCCTGGAGGATGTTAACCAGAAGCTACTAATGTTAGGCATTTTTAAATCAGCAGGCCCAGATAACTTGTGTCCTAGAATTTTAAAAGAGCTGGCCGAGGAGTTTGCTGGACAATTAATGTTTATTTTCAATAAGTCTTGGAGCACTGGGGAAGTTTCAGAAGACTAGAAGAAAGCTAATGTTGTGCTGCCCACCCCTCTCTCTGCAGGACTTTGCAGTTGCTTCTCCTCCCAGCCCTACCGTCTCCACCCGCCTCCTGCTCTGAACTGCATGGAGCCAGCAGGAGAGCTTAACAGATGGTTAAGGGGTATCTTTATTACAGTCTACAAGTACCTTCACGGGGAACAAATGTTTAATAGTGGGCTCTTCAGTCTAGCAGAGACAGGTATAACATGATCCAATGGCTAGAAGTTCAAGCTAGACAAATTCAGATTGGAAATACAGGGAAACTTTCTAACAGTGAGCGTAATTAACCACTGAAACAACTTATAAAGGGTTATGGTGGGTTGTCCCTGGCTGACAATTTTTAAACTCCAGTTGGATGTTTTTCTAAAATATCTGCTGTAGGAATTATTTTGGGAAGTTCTATGGCCTGTGCTGTACGGGAGGTGAGACTAGATGGTCACAACGGTACCTTCTGGCCTTGGAATTGATGAATCTATAAGAATAGGGCCACAAAGAGAGACTGCCACAGGGACTTGCCTGTAGCTGGATGGGGAGAACTAGGCAGCTGAAAACAGCTCCAGCTCTCCAGGAGAGGGAAGTAGCCAGCCCACCCACAGGTTTCCATCTTCTCTGAAGCTCCTCCTCCTCCAGGGCTACAGCTACTGCATGTGCTTAGGGAACACCCATGGAAACCACAAGGTATCCATCTGCAGCAGTTTTGCCAGGTTGCACATTGCTTGTAATATTAGTTTATCCATCGATTCTATATGACCCAAGGGTAACAGACTAAAAAGCAAGCCACTGGTGAAGTGATCAGCTTTGCTCTGACTGAATTATATTGGTCAGAGTTTGATAGGATTGTCTGAATGACACACTCTCTATGGCTTTGCTTCTGTTTGGGTTGCCTGTTGTACTGTATTCTTTGGCACTGATCATTGTGGCTAGAAATCTGCTTGGATTGTCTCTGCATTCTTAATCTTTTTGATTTACCATAGATCCTTCCCATCTGGGCAGGCCTCCATTGGCCTTTTACTTGGCATACATTGATAAAGCAACACAGAAAATTATCACTAGCTTGACTTCTTTATAAGCAGTTTTTTGATTGTTTCTTTAGATAAGAAATCTAATAATGCTACGCTCTTGCTCTTTGCTGGAGACACACCTCTTTTGCATTCTTCCCGGATAGCTGCTTGTAGGACTTCTCGTAATGTATCGTTCAAGGGGACGGAATGGAGGGTTTTGTTTTTGAAGTTGAAGATGGCTTTTTCCTATGGTTATATGAAAATAGTGATGTTTCAGTGGGGAGGTATTTTGTTTCCATCTTGAGTCTTCAGAAAAAGTGTATCCCAGATCCATTATTAAACAGATGGCATGATCCAAAATTAAAGCACTATTTATGTTTGCTTCCAGGCTAGCATGTACCAGCAAAACCCAGCAACCAATCTATCCTGAGTTATAATGAGTGAAGCACCACAAAATGTAAATAATTATTTTCCTTCTGGATAAGAGAGTCTGCAGATGTCTTTTGGGTTGAGTTTATGCATTAAAATTGAAGGGTATTCTCACCTAAATTTTGAACTTAGTCCTGAATGGTTAGGCTTATCTCTTAGATGTATGGGTCACTTCAGTCACTTTTTAGATTAGGCAGGAGTACTCCTCAAAGATGCTCCTTCTCTTCTTTGAATCCCTAGCAGCATGTACTAAGAATTACCAAAATGGAGTGCCTACAAGTAAGGAAAGATACAAAAATTAGTCTCCACATGATCTATATTTGTTTTACTTTAAAAACCCTACTTCACTTTCTTTGCTTCTTGAACCTAATAAATGCTATTTTGTAAAATACCAAACTTCCATGTTAGCTGGAACCTAAGAAATATATCCAAGAAGGCTGTATCTCTTCTCTTATAAATTTTTTCCATTTCACATCTGTAAATGAATTACCTCTCTGTTGTTGGTATTTCTCTAAAGACCTTAACTTCTTGGTTCACATGAACTTGACTCTGAATTTGTCACTCCAGTTTCTTTACTGGCAGGGCCTGGTCTACATTGTGGTGGGGGTCGATCTAAGTTTTGCAGCTTCAGTGATGTGAATAATGTAGCTGAAGTTGACGTACTTAGATCTACTTACTGCAGTGTCTTCACTGCCGTAGGTCGACTACTGATGCTCCCCAGCCAACTTCACCTATGCTTCTTGCTCCGGTGGAGTACTGGAGTCGATGGGAGAATGCTTGGCGGTCAATTTATTGCGTCTTCACTAGATGCGATAAATCGACCCCTACTGGATTGATCATTCTGGAGGTAAGTGTAGACACACCCTGGCATACTCTTAGCTATGTCTACACTATGTACCTTACAGCGGCACAGTTGTGCCGCTGTAAGGTCTCCCATGCAGCTGCTGTTTGCTGGTGGGAGAGAGTTCTCCTGCTGGCAAAATAAAGCCACCCCCAATGAGCGGGGGTAGCTTTGTTGGTGGGAGAGGGTCTCCTGCCAACAAAGTGCAGTCCACACTGGCACTTTTTGTCAGTAGAATTTTTGTTGGTTAAGGGTGTGTTTTCACACTCCTGACCGACAAAAGTGCTGTGTAGACATAGCTTAAGGCTACAAGGAGCTGATTAGTCTCATGTGTAGGAAGTAGGTACAAGGCCTACCACAAATCC
Source organism: Chelonoidis abingdonii (assembly GCF_003597395.2). Taxonomy (NCBI): domain Eukaryota; kingdom Metazoa; phylum Chordata; order Testudines; family Testudinidae; genus Chelonoidis; species Chelonoidis abingdonii. The sequence continues at coordinate 280,360,561 of NC_133770.1, forward strand.
AAAGATACAAGTATTAGGCTATCTGTACACTAGCACTTACTGTGGTATAACTTACGTTGCTTAGGGGTGTGACAATCTGCCCTGCCCCCCCATGGAGACATAAGTTACACCAACCTAAGCACTGGTGTGCACAGCGCTATGTCAGAGGGAGAGGTTCTACTGCTGGCATAGCTACCATGCTTGTGGGGCAGGAGTAGTTAAGTTGATGGGAAAGCTCTCTCCTGTCAGCTTAGAGGGGTTACATGAGGGTGCTTACAGTGGCGCATCTGCACCACTACAAGAGTTGTCTACTGGCTTGCAAATGAGACCTGACAGCAAGTAACATTTGGCTGCTCTGTCTAGTCTATAGATAGGCAGTTTGATAACTGTGTCTCTTGGTCATGGCTGATGCTTTCAAAAGGACATCTGCATTTCTGTATGATGTATTCATGGTAGCACATAGTCAGGTTAAGGCTAGTGTTGGGGGGTGGAGGGAGAGAGACATCTTGAAATATGTGTCTTGTTAGACCTCAAGACAAAAAGATATGGACTCAGTGAGAGGGATTTTTAAAATTATTTCTAATTTCCATTTATCTTCGCTAAAATATCCACACCAGCTTGTCTACAAATATTTGAAGTATCAGTTTAGCAAGAGCCGAATACATAAATAATACTTGGTGTGTTTCTAAAAAAATGGATATGATAAAAATACATAATTTTGCCATCACCAATCGGTTTGTGTTCTGAACACTGGGAAAATGATTGATGTACACAATAATGTGTTGCTGACCATAATACGTTTCTGCTTGCTGAAGACCAGAAATGCATGAGCCAAAGGCAGTCTCTTAGCATCGAGAAGTCACATACAGAACCTTGATCCTTAGAGCTATTCTGTGGTGAAAGAGCAATTCCATAAAAGGATGTTTTTGATAAAAGTGGAAATAGCTACATATTTTAACAGAAGTTGCATTTACCTTTCATTTTGCTGTATTTTTCACAGCCCATGCAGCACACTTTGTCTCTTACCACGCTGCCTTTACTGTCCTATACACAAATGGATGGAGCTTAAAAAGACTCTTAAATTGCACTTCTACATACTGGAAATTCTATAATCCGAGATTGCTGCAAAGATATGTATATTTAGCCAGCCAGCCAGGAAGCAAAAAGGACTAATAAGTATATTAGAATGATGGTGATTCTTTAAGAAGGTTGTATATTGTATAAACATATGCTTTCATTATTGTGCCTTTCAGAGCTGCAAAGCTATTTGTGACAGCTGCAGTCTATATCCTTTCCTTTGTGTGTGAAACCTCCCCCCACATCTTTGTGAAAGCTGTCAAAGTATTAGCATTAAAGTTTACAGATTTAAAAAAAGCTCTAGTAATTGTTTTAATCTCCTAAAGCCTTTTGACTATGGTGCTGTGTTTGTGCTATTAAAATGAAGGTGCTGCAAGCACTACCTTTCAAAGCCTAATTTCTCAGGGTTTGTCTGCACAGGGAAATTGACCAGCTTTGCTACAGAGGAATAATTCTGGAATAGTGTGTCCACAGGGGGGAGTTATGCCCACATAGCTTTAGTGGAATAATTATTCCAATGTAGCTATGCCAGTCAATTTCCCCATGTAAACAAGCCGTTATGGATTCTTACAGTATCTCGTCAGTTTAAAATGTGCTTTGGGCTAAAATGTGGCCCGCAGAGTCTAAACAAAGGAATGTCATTTTAATAGGAAACTTTTTAATATAGCGGACTAGATTTTATTGAATCATAGAATCATAGACTTTAAGGTCAGAAGGGACCATTATCATCATCTAGTCTGACCTCCTGCACAATGCAGGCCACAGAATCTCACCCACCCACTCCTGTATCAAACCTGTGTCTGAGCCATTGAGGTCCTCAAATCATGGTTTAAAGGCTTCAAAGTGCAGAGAACCATCCAGCAAGTAAAACTCTCCTTCATATCTTGTTCTACGGTTACTAGGCAGCCACATTTTATTTAGTCTGAAAACATTAATGTCTTTTCAAAATGCGTTTGAGAATGGAAATGTAATTCTTACATTTTGCATAACCAGATGAGCAGGCAACGATTTGGATAGCATGGTCTACAAATTCACCTTCCCATCTTGCTGCACATCTTTCAGGTGTGTTCTGTTTTCTGTGCTTTTGTCAGCTCTTGCTTGGAATGAATATATGCAATAGAAGATAAGAGAAATAACAGACCTGCATTATCTGGTGATCATAGTTCTCTAAAGATTTCACGTTATTCGTATGTTGCAAGCCAATTAGTAGTCCCACTCCAGGAAAAACATACAAAAGAATGGAAACATAAACTGCATAATAACAGAACACTAGTGACTGTCCTAAGGTTGCCAACAGTTACATATTACAAGGGACGTCCCTTATTTAAGTAGAAAATTGCTTGTTCCATACTAAATCAGTACGGGATGCCTTTTAGCCTGTATTTCAACAGTAGGGGGCCGGTACTCACAGGTGCATTTTTCCACTCCCCTCCCAACCCTGGCTCTTCGGTACTGTGCAGGGAAAGCAGACTTGGCAGGGATCAAGGGCCAGGGTTGGGAGGGGAATGGAAAGATGCATCCATGAGTACTGGCCCCCTGCTGACTCCGGCCCTTGAGTGCAGTCCCATCTGCTTTCCCTGCTCTGCCTGGCAGGGCAAGTGGACAGGGCTATGTGCCCTGGAGCTGCACAGAATGGCCAGCATCAGAAAGGGGCACTCTCTGGCAGGTGAGTTGATACTCTGGGGGGGTACCCTCCCCACTCTCAGTCTCTGCCAATGTCCTCAGCAGGGTGCACAGCACCGCAGCAGGCAAAGACCAGCAACTGCAGCCTCCAGCTCAGCTCCTGGTGCCTGAGCAGAACCAGAACAGGAGTTGCAGTGGCTGCTGGCCTAGCATCTGAGGCCCTGGGTTCTCTGTAGCATCCAGAACTGGAGAGAGAGAGAGAGAACCTAGGAAACATGGGGGTGGCCGGAAAGGGACTTGCTCTCAGAGGTTCAAGTCAAGAATGGGGACAGCTGAGGTCTGTCCAGTACTTTTTAAATACAATATTAGCAACCCTGGCCTGTACTCAAATCTAATTTGTTCTGTCCAGGTTTTTTGTTCACTTCAAAGAGTGTAGATAAGAGGGATTTTCCACCAAGACAGAGTCCATCTATTTCAAAGCAAAACTTGTAATTAAATTGAAAAGAAACAGGAAGTTGTTTAGGCACTTTTAACAACAGAAAGGGAAAATTAATGGCTCAGTGTTCATCCTGTTCACAAAGATATGGTTTATTACTATGGTTCTTTCTGAGCAGATATATATATATTCAGACTGGAGAGTAACCACATTTATTTTCTCATCCCCCTCTCTCCCCAAAAAAGCAAGATAGTGAGGTGAAGAAAGAGAGTTAGGCATGGAGCCAAGCCTGAATGACACGAGACAGAGATATGAGAGCTGTCCCATGTTTCTGACAGCTGTTAGGAATTTAACGCTCAGTGCCAGCAGAGCAGTATTGCCTAGTGTGAATGCGCTCTGGATGAGTGGCAGATGAAATAACCAGCTCCAGCCATCTGCCAGCTCTCAAACTCCTTTGGAAATGTTTTCGGACTCTTTTGTAAGCTTTTCAACTGCATCCTTCTATGGGCCACCAGCGGCCTAACTATAGGGGAGGGTTCTGGATGGAGAGGGATTTCCCTACAGTTTTCAGGTACAGGAGGAAAAGAGTGCATTTTCCTTCTTTGTTTGAGTCCGTGGGAGAGGGGAGGGGAAGGGAGCAGCTGAAGAGCACTCAGCCCTCACTCCTGTGGGACTGTGGAGAGCAGCAGAAAGAACTCCCTGCATCAGCTGACAGGCAGAGGAGCAGCAGGAGGGGCCAGAGGGAAGAGTCCAGCTTCCCTTCTGCTAACTACATACACAGGAAGAGGGGAGGAACAGCCAGTGTGGAACGGGGGCAGAAAGTACAGATGCCAGCTCGCTTCCTGACAGGGAGGGGGAAATTACTGCTCTGGGAGGGGGCATGCACCCCTATAAGACAGACTGGACCCAAAAAGGGGGAGACAGAGAATGGATGGGGGAATAGTATGTGAGGGGACACAGAGCATGGGTGTGTGAAGGAGACATCTCTGTAGGTGGCAGGGGTACAACAGTGCTGAAAGGGACAGAGTGGGACCCAGGCAGTGATAGAACAGAGTGTTGGTACATATGCAACATGCAGAACACTGCGGGGATGGAGGGTGCTGTATGTGTACATACAAGTGAGGGGGAGAAAAGGTGGTCCAGTGATTAGGATGCTAGCCTATAATTTGGGAGACCTAGGTTTATTTCCCTGCTCTGCCCCATATGTCCTATGTGACCTTGGGCAAGTCACTTAGTTTCCTTTCAGTTCCCTGTCTGTACAATGGAAGAAGAACACTGCCCTGCCTCACGGAGGGTAAATACACTAAAGACACTAGAGTGACTGGGGTCATATAAGTACCCAGTATAGATAGAGACATGCTTAGGGTACGTCTACACCCAAAATGTACTTGGGTGTTAACAAAATAGTAAATTCTAGTGTAGACAGGACACTAATGCTTGTTTCTAAAATAGGAATGGGCTCTTCAGTCCAGCAGACAAAGGCATAACAAGATCCACTAGCTGGAAGTTAAAGCTCAACAAATTCAAACTAGAAATAAGGTGCAGATTTTTAACAGTGAGAGTAATTGACCATTGATACAATTTATCAAGAGCTGTGGTGGATTCCTCATCACTGGCAATTTTTAACTCATGATCAGATGTTTTCCTAAAAGATATGCTTCAGAAATTTATTCAAAGAAGTTCCGTGGCCAGTGCTACCCAGGAGGTCAGATTAGATGATCACTGTGGTCCCTTCTGCCTTTATAATCTATTAATTGTTTATAAAGTCTATGCTAGAATTTACAGTTGTGATGGTTACCTTGTTAATCTCAGCTAACAATTCAAGTGTAGATGCACGGACTTGCATGCTTTTGTGGTATAAATGTAAGACTTGGTGCTAGTGCGGAGCTTTCAGAGGAGAGGGACTGACTTCTTCATTTGCAGAGACAGCTCTTTTGTGTCAAAAATGTTCCCTGGTGGGCCACTGTCTTTCCAGGAGGGAAGGCTTGGCACTGAAGAGGAACAGGATGATGCTACATTCTATGTTGACTCTCCATTCCAGTTGGGCCACGCAATGCTTAATAGCTAATCATAATTAATTAGCATGGCATTGAGCTTGGAGGCAGAGTAAAGAGGCAGTTCTGCAGCAAAATCTATAGCAAGATTTGGTGAGATGTAAGGCCATTAGGATGGTCATAACAAGGACTCGAAAGTCTAAATCATACTCTGGATAATTACAGGACTATCCTGGCATGCTAAGACTTAGTGTTGTCTTTGTGCGATCACCTGGCTGTATTTATTTGGAGCAGTGACTTTCTCTTGATTTTAAAGAGCAGATCCCTGCTGAAAACTGGAGGGTGGAAAATTGGAGGGTGAATTCTGGCAAATGGTTTCCTTGATTAGAGAAATCTTCTCTGTCATTAATTTGCTCTAGCCATAATAGGGCAAGATAATTTATCATAATACATTTTCCTTCATTAATGTCTGCATTACCCATGGATTTACATTGGCTATATATATCCAGCAATCTATTGCTCTTTCAAGGGAAAGGCTGAGACATACAGCTGTGTAGAGATGTAGAAGTTTGTATTTTCTAAGTATGTTGAATACAAGATTGCGGTAAATGCCCTCAGTCCTACATGATAAGTATGATAGCAAACACACCACGGACAATCCACTATTATGTAACCCATAGAGAACTGAAAGATTTTAATGTATCTGCTTAAGTTTTAATTGCTTTATTTTCATTTATATCTGCCTACAACAAATGGAGGGAAGCTCTGAAACCCACTTAGATGTTCACCAAATTGTGCGGAGAAAATAAAGTCTCACCACCAGAACCCACTACTTTTTCCAGAGACTGCACAAAATAAAAGATGGAAATATCTGGTTCCAAGCTACTTTACAACAGGAGACTCTCATGGAGGGATTGGACTGGTACGTTCAAACATAACGCTGACTTCAGTGCTAAGAAGTTTATTTTAAGTGTTTTCATTTTTCCAATTAGTATAGCTCCATTTTCATTTACTTCTTCATGAGAGAAGGTGTATTTCTCAGTAGAAAGAGTTCTAGAGTGGAATCCAGTTTCAGTGGTCATTGGTTGTTTCAATCTGGATCAAATCTTATTTTCCAAAAGCCATTTCCTGTTGGTGCTGAGGTGTTGTACTCTTATTGCCATCACAGGGATTTCATTTTAAAGGGTAGTTTACAAATGATTTGTTTGTTTTCAAATGTAGGAAAGAATTCTACCCCTTCTCCTTTAGCATCAGATGGCTCCAGTGGAAAGACACTGCAGTTTAAGAATGCATTTTCTCCCAGTACCAGGAAAGGTGTAGATTTTAGTCCTGTCATGTACCTGATGTAGAATAGAAACTTCACTGTTTTATTGATACAGATGTTGCAATCATTCCAGTATGATGATCAGAATGGCAATTACCCAGAATGATCCCTACTATACTGTATGTCTATAGAATTGGAAGGGACCTCGAGAGATCATCTAGTCCAGTCCCCTGCACTCATGGCAGGACTAATTATCTATTTTGTTACTTATGTAAAAACGCAGGATGTGATAGCTCAGATTCTGGATTCTCTTTATTATTTTACCAAAGAGAGTTTGTCAGCCAGTCAGTTAGATGGATAGGTGACTCTGTGTGCCTGACAAAGGTGCAGATGAGGCAGGAAGATGGTGCCTGGATCTGACACTGAGTTAAGCTAAGGCTGGGGCTGGGGTTGTGTCCAGGGAAGGGTTCAGGTTCAGATTAACTGTTGCCACAATCTTCCTAGCTGTTGCTGTTAGATTTTAGCGACAAATATCTGAAAACCTCCAACAGTCATTGACTCTTCTGTGATTTCCATCATCTTGGGCTTGTGTGGCTTTGGAATGGCACTATGTGCATGTGCGTGTGGGTGTGTATAAAACTATTCTGCCAGGTGTTATTAGCAGCAAAAAGGCTCAGGTGCAAATATCTAGGGGTTCCTCTTGACATTAACAAACACACTGGCTTGACCCCCCAGCCAGAAACCTGAGAAAATTAAATGCCCCCTTCGCCAGCATTGAGTCTGCACAAAACAGGAAAAAACGAACCGCCGCCAAAGACGCGAACCGCCGCTGGATGAGTACAAGTGCCACAGCTCCTCTGCTTTGCCCCAGGCCCCCTGAATCCTCTGATCGGCCCTGCCTGGGGGAAGTGCTGCTTGGCTTTTGTGAAGAGAGGCTTTGCCACCTATCTAGTGGTGCTGCTGTCTCTTGCTGTGCTCTCAGCTCTAGCTGCGATGCCAAGCCCAGCTTCTCAGGCACTACCCGATAGCCCAGCCATAGTGCTTACAGCTGTACTGGTACTATGCAGGGGCACCTTGCCCCCTCTTCTGCAAAGCCGGATCCAGGTCCTTATCGGAGTTCACTTGGTTCTGTCATTATAATGTGATCGGGGTTCAATGGCATACAGGAGCCCTGAGTAGAGGGATTCAGTCCTCATCACAAGGTAGGAGGCCCTTTCCATCTGTCTTGCCAGCCTGAGGATTTGGTTATGGCAGCTCCTTATTCAGGGCATATTCTGTGTGGATCCTTTGCCCTAGTGTCATATAATAACTTTTCATTACCCCTTGTGACAAGACTGAGATTCAGTGGCTGATCCAGGGCTTAGATCATCTGAGGCCAGGTCTACACTGCGACTTTAAATCGGTTTAATGGCCGATATACCGATTTAATGCTGAATCCGTTCACATGACGTCATTAATATCGAGTTAAACGGCTCCTTAAATCGATTTCGGAACTCCTCCCAAACGAGAGGAGTAGCGCTAAATTCGATAG
>NC_133770.1:280369392-280385234 GCF_003597395.2 Chelonoidis abingdonii
GCAAACAATCGATTTCAGGATCCCACTGTGGACGCGCTAAACCGATTTTATTAGATCTGTTTTGTAATATCGGTTTAAGCTAATTCGAAATAATCGTGCAGTGTAGACGTACCCTCAGTGTTAATTAGTTCCCCCAGAGAAGGCCTGATGGAAGAGTAGAGTACTCTGGTTGCCATCAAGGAAAGGAACTGTGCTGATTACATTCAAAAGAAAAGACAAGTAACCAGTCTCCAGCCAGCCAAGAGGGAAGCTCACTCTAGTCTAGTATTAAGTCTTTTTACTCTGCCCATCACCTTCAGATCTGAGTGCAAAATAAAAGGGTGATTGGCACACAGGATACATGCATGAGTGATCAGTATAATCGAGAAACATAATGGGGCCCCTTCAAACTAGACTTAGTCACTTCATCCCAAGAAAACTATAATGGAGATTGGGAAAAAAGGGACCACATGCCTATCTTTCCAGAACGCACAACAAAGTGAAGGGAAATGTAGGGCAATAGAATACTCTTCAGCTGATTGAAGACTAGTGCTATCGTGTAAGCTGAGACAAGGGTGAGGACAATTGAATTTCAGGCTTCCTTGCATTTACTGATCTCTTGAGAGGGTTGCAGTGTTTTCTTCCAGGCCCTTGCTAGTTCCTCAAAGCCTGTTTTATTTAAGTTGAGGGTGACGACGTGAGAATCGTGCTGTCTGATGATTTAAAAATGGATCTCTGGGAAGAAATCCTGCATCTGGTGTGAAGCTGGAGTAACTGCTATGACTTCACTGGAGTTACTCTGTTTTCACCCCAGCGTAACCAAGAGCAGAATTTTGTCCAGGCTCTCTAGAGAAGTACAAGTGGTTTGAGATAAAGAACTGATTAGGAGAAGCTAGCCCTGGGAGCACTCCACAACTGGCAGAGCAACTAGAGGGCTACGTCACACTCTCTGTTGTGGGTTGTGGAGGATAGTAAAGTAGCATCCCCACTTTCCCCTTCGCCTCCCAAAAGCAGTATAGGGGGGTGTAGAGGGGAGGAAGCATAACAGCCCCCATGTATTCTCCCCCATCCTTTCCAGCTAGCACAGAAGGGAGAGGGGCTCTGCAGAGCCGGAGGGCAGTGTTGGGGCAGAGCTGGGGAGGATGCTGCAGCTTCTTAAGCAGAAACCTACTGGGAACAGAGAGTAACACCTGCGAACTGCATCCTGAGGGGGATTTCTGAGCAGCCACCAGTGAGGGACTGCCAGGCAGCCTAGATCATGGTGGTGTCACCCTGTCATGGGGAAGGGATAGGAGCCCAGGGAGCAGTGCAGCGGAATCGAATCTGCATAGATGCCCAGTCCCATCAAGTGTCCTCTGATCCATGCAGAGCTCGGACCATTGATAGGTTTATGGGATGGACTCTCCTGCCACTTCCACAGGAGGCAGAGGAAACCCTCAATACATCAGAAATATCCAAGGGAATTCAGTGAGTGCTAAGTCAGAGTAGCCTGCTGCAAGGGGAAAGCCCACCTTGGGTACGATATACACTCTAGGCTGAAGATAGGGTGACCAGACAGAAAATGTGAAAAATTGGGACAGGGAGTGGGGGGTAAGAGGAGCCTATATAAGAAAGACCCCAAAATCGGGACTGTTCCTATACAATCAGGACATCAAGTCACTCTAGCTGCAGATGTGCTCCCAAATGAGTTGGAAACAAGCCACAGAGAAAAGATGCAGAAAGACAAACTTGATTCACCCCCCACAGGTAACAGAAGGTGCAAATAGCACCTACTGCTCCACAGGGAATCATGTGACCTGGGGGTAAGGGAGGAATTCAGGGAAGGCAGGGCTGTACCATGGGGATTCTGTCAGCTGAGAGCAGTCTTAAACTGAATCAATGTGTCCTCAACTATCATGACCCATTAGTTACTGCCTCTCATTCTGGGGGCTGAGCTGTCAGCCTGATGGTCTTGCAGGAGAACTGGAGTGGCAAGTACCTTAAGCTGTGTCAGTTCCCTTCCCTGGGGATAACCTCACACTACTGGTGGCCCTGTGACCTGAGTTTCTCTAGCAGAAGCTGGCATAATCCAAGCCTAAATTTAACCCATGGTCCTTAAAGTGGGGTAAATCCACTGGGAGCTTTAAAAACAAGAGGGCTTGTCATGGTATAATTCCCCACTCTGAACATTAGTGTCCAAAAGATGGGGTACCAGCATGAATTCCTCTAAGCTTGATTACCAGCTTAGAACCTGTAGCGCTGCCACCAACCAGGAATTCCAGTGCCTGCTCCCAGACTCTCCCTGAGAGAGAAGTAATCCTAACACAGAGAGAAATTAACCTTTTCTCCCCTTCCCTCCTTTCTCCCCACCAATTCCCTGGTGAAATCCAGACCCAGTCCCCTGGGGTCTCACACCAGAATAAAAAAAACAATCAGGTTCTTAAACAAGAAAAGCTTTTAATTAAAGAGAGAATTGGAAGTATCCTGTCCCCTGATTGGTCCTCTGGTCAGGTGACAGCCAGGCTTACTGAACTTGTTAACCCTTTACAGTCAAAAGAGATATAAAGTACTTCTGTTCTATTAACTCCTACTATCGGTTTATGACAGGGCTAAAATAATAAATTATAATAAAAATACCTAGCCCTTATATAGCGCTTTTTATCCATAGAATCAAGGTGCTTTACAAAGGAGGTGAGTATCAATATCCCCATTTTACAGATGGAGAAACTGAGACACAGGGAGGGAAGAGACTTGCTCAAGGAGCCTCTGCAAAGCTGTGGCAGACCCCAAGCCTCCAGAGTCCTAGTGCACTGCACTATCCATTAGGCCATGCTGCCTCCCCTATGATTAAATAAACTAATCTGGAAATCAGTGCTAGAGGAGATGCAAATTACCTTTGAAAAGTAGCCAAGGAGGAAGTAACGTGTCATTGGAAACATTCAGAATTCGAACGAGTGTTTGCCTTTGGGAGAAGACAAATAGCTTTTGCATGCAAATTACTTCTGAAGAATAGTTAATCAGGAAATAGCACAGCTATGACGATGTTTATCCTCTGACAAAACAAAAATTTTACATGTGCACTTACTTTTCGCATTTACCACCCAACAGCTGCTACAAAGCACAAGTGCTGCTGAATATACGGCCTACTGCACTGCCCTAATTTTCTACTGCTGTCAAGAGACTGTTACTGCACAATGACACCATAGTTGCTCTACGGCCGGATCCGCAGCAAGAATTTATTACTATTGTAACTATTACATTTTTTTCTGCATTGAGTAACTGCAGAAAATATTTTGTAAAGAGGATTTCTTCCCTTCTCTGAGACTTTCTACCAATGGACTCATTCAGATATCCAGTGTTGTGCAAAGAAATCCATGCACTGCAATCAAAGGTATAACTGCTACACATTTGTCCTTCAGCGCCAAGAACACAGCCTCACTCACTTAGGCTAAAGGAGCCTTTCTATAGCTGCCAGTAATGGTGTGTCTCTTGAGCTCATTGTTGAGCAGCCGCTAGACTGCCATCTCTCTGACTCACTCATACACACAACGAGTATTTAGAAATGTGTGTAATCATAATATGTGGGGCCTGATACAATCTGAAAACAAGAAACTCCATCAACCCCACAACACCATGCACAAGATCACGATGTTCCTGGTAAAAACAACGATTTGTTAGTCTGGTGTGGACACCTGAGAGAGTTTTTTAAACTGACATCCACCTTTTAATGTCATTGCAGAAAGTGCCCAGATTTAATGTTGAAAGACAAAATACTGGGACCCCCCAAACCCTTTTCACCTGGCTTAAATCCAGAAAAGTCACCACAGCTCTTGTAAGTATGAAGCTCCCACTGTGCCCCATAACCTGTTCCACAAGCCGAGCCACAGAAAATAACAGCACCCAGGGGATGATAACCTCAACCCTCTGTCTGCTAAATTCTCCTCATTTGTCTTCACTCCAAAAATAAATTCATCGTATCCACTGAATCGAGCCCCCCTCGTGCACAGTTTTAAAGCATGCTCCAACAGTCCTTATAGTTCTAAGGGGGGTGCTAGAGCCTGCTCTTAGGTCTATTGCTAGTGCCAGTCAGGATAGCTCCTTCCAAAAGTGATCTCCAGGTACTGGTGTTCTTTACAGAGGTGGCCTTGCTGCTACTTCCTCCTACTAACTGATGAGCTGTCGAACCAGGAGTGACAGTGATGTCTCTTTGGGATATTATCATGGAATACTGTAGTACTTCCTGTATGAGAAGTTATTGTTATCCCATAGTGACACTAGGACTGACGCATGTGACTTCTTGAAACTCTACCAATGCAAATGCGTCAGAATCTAGTCTTTAAACATCTCTAACCAACTGCTAAGACTGCCTGTGATATTTATCAAAGGGGTAGCCATGTTAGTCTGGATCTGTAAAAGCAGCAAAGAATCCTGTGGCACCTTGTAGACTAACAGACGTTTTGGAGCATCTGCTTTCGTGGGTGAATACATCCAACGAAGTGGGTATTCACCCACGAAAGCTTATGCTCCAAAACGTCTGTTAGTCTACAAGGTGCCACAGGATTCTTTGCTGCTTTTCCTGTGATATTTGTTTCCTCACAGTGTACAGTGGGTTCATGCATCTCTCAATTCTTTGCATTTGCAGCAGCTGGTACGTAAATAACACTCATTCCGTTCTAAGTTTCTTTTGTAGTAGATGAGATTTCTGTTTTGAATATAAGCTGCTGGTGAATGTAATGGAAATGAATCACAGAGAAATTGGATCACTGTTTTACCACTGTTTCAGTGGGAAAAAACAGAAGGTTCAGAGTCCCTTGCAATTTCCAATATGCTGTTCTCAACTGCTCTTTTAACAGGAATGGGTTTGTGATCATCCTTTTCTTTAAAAAAATAAATCCATTGCATTTGTTATACTGCTGCAAAACCATTGTGCTGCTTTGCTTCTATGAAAATAATCATCCTGGGTGATTCACGGAAGAAATATTCCATGTTAAGTGTACTTGTTAAATGTTTCATAAAATATATTCTTTATGTGGGAGGATGGGGCTTCCAAAGGGATTTTGAAATTTCCTCTGCAGACTTTGCCAGGGCAGCTGTGGGTTTGCCTTGATAGCTCTATTTACTGGTCTGTGATTTGTACATACAGTGGCTCATATTTTTATGCACAAATATTACTGGCACATTTTAAGAGGCTTTTTGAAAATGTGTCCTGCTCCCAATGAAATCAACGAGAGTTTTTCCACTTAATTCCTTGAGAGCATAATTTGGCACAAAAGTGTGTAAAATATATGTGGCATGTATGAATTATGAATTAGTATTTCCAAATATATGGACTTTTTTCATATGTTCAACTAGCTACTTACTTAAAATATATCTGTATGGAGTGTGGGGAGAAGGGGGTCCCACTATGTCAAACTTTGGGGAGTTTGGATCTGGATCCAAACTTTATAGGTCTCCTCTATCATGGTCTGCAAATGATTTGATAACCAGTCCCCTGGATCAGAAACGCCATTCCTCTGAAGGTGGGGAATGGGAGAGGGCAAGGAAGGCCACGTATGAGATTCATAGGGATTCTGGAGACAGCTAAGGAGAGAGAACATTCCAGAATGGTCAAGTGGTGCTTTTTATCAGCTGGCTGGCAGGCAGTGTTCCTGTTGGAATGGTTATTTTAATGCTACTGGGGTTTTGTGGTAGTACCAATGATCTAATAGAGCGCTTAGAGCCACAGACAGGTGTCTTTTTAAAATGACTGTTTAAATAAAAATGCAGCCCCAGGGCTAGTACAGTACAGATAAAATCTGCCAAACCAATCAAAACACTTTGGAAGAACACTTCAATTTACTTTTAAATCAAAAACTGACACATAAGATCAAATAACTTTTTTTATTTTTGCACCTTTGCCATTCCCAGATGCCCATTTTTAGGTGGCTTTCAAACACCAGACTGCAGCCGGTTTTTGTTGCTTAACAAAACAGCCTCCCTCCTCGTGAGACAATGAGTTTGCTCCCACACCAGAAATTAGTGTCCGTGGCTTCTGTGCTTTATTGAACTACAGTAACATTGCGAGAAAGTGAGCTGGTTTTGCACTGATTCTGGCCAAGCACTGATGTGGTTAAATAATTAAACTCACAGCTCTATTGTGTCTTGTGCTCATTTAAAATGGACTGTGCAGCCATTGTCTATGTTTCATTGTGTTCGGTATAACTGATGGGAACAGATACGGCTTTTTGTGCTCCTCTCTGTTTAATAAGGACTGTAATTGAGTGTATATATAGTGTGGGAAGACAATTTAGCATAGGCACATTTCCTCCCATTTATAAATCAAACCCTCCCACTAAACAATGAGTCAGATTAGAAGTTTCTCTTGGAAAACCTCTCCCCTCCCTATGCTGTTTCTTTTCTTAGATTGGAAGTGCTTTGGGGCAGGAACTGGGTCATTGTGCGCGTGGACAGTGCCTATTAGATTATGGGCATCTGTGCTAAGAGAAGTTTTATTAATAGCAGCATGGATGTGACCTTAATAAGCACACTCCCTTATCTCTCTTACCTTTATGCCTTGAGAGGTGTCACTTGAACATGGCTCCCTCGATTAAAGCATTTTGGCCCAGTGGCTCCCCTCTGCACTTCTGAATTACAACGAAAAAAAAGGATGAAAGTTTCATGAAAAAAATAACTTATTTTTTGGCCAGCTCTATTCAGACCCTCACCGGGTCACATGACTGGTAAATCAACCAGGTGCCATTGCAGTGTGGAACTGAATTGTGGGTCCCTCCCAGCACAGACAGGAATGTTGCTTTTATTTGTTATTAGCCCAGTGCCCAGAGGACAAGACCCCATTGATCTAGGCACTGTACAAACATAAAACAAAACCACTGTCCTGGCTCAAAGAGTTTACAGTCTGAGGAACAAAATGCAGATCAAAGGATGCTTCCCAGGCTGTGGCCTGTTGTGGAGACCTGATGGTACCACCGGTGTTTCTGGTTTTTCCTCAGCTGGGGTGTCAAGGCTGGTGATTCTGCCTGTTAGGTCTGGTCAGATGCATGAGATATTACTTGAGGAAGAGAGAGGATGGTCTTGTGGTTCTTGCAATGGCCTGGGACCCTGGAGATCTGGGTTCAGGTTTTGGTTCTGCCACAGATTTCCTACATTACCTTGCCCAAGTCACTTAAACTTTCTTTGCTTGCCTTTCATCAATAAACTAGGGATAATATTTCCTTTCTTCCACCATCTGTGTTGTTTATTTAGATTGTAAATGCTTTGGGACAGGAGCTATCTTACCATGGGTTACCTCTTACCTAGCACACTGGGGCCCCAGTCTTGGCCAGCCCCTTCAAGTGCTACCATAACACTATCACTGTGTTGTATCAAGCAGGCAAGGTACTAACAAGCTTCGACAGGACTTTATTTTTACAGTGGAAACCTCTTTACCAAGCTGCTGCTGCACCCTCTGTAACTCACTCAGCCTCCTCAACTCCTCCCCCCTCCTTCCTGTTCCCTGTCCTTTCAGACTCCCAACAGCCAGTGCTCCCAGTTCTAATAATTACAAGCACATCTAAACACCACACACTACTGGTTAATATAGACACACTCACAAGCACTCAACTATAGTTCACAAAGTCCAGTTAGACAGCAAGAACCACATGTTCAGACCAACAGGGTGGTCTGCCTTGCTTGCTTGGGAAGAAATGTATGAGTGACAGAAAAGGGGTATAAAGAACAAAGATAGAATTAGGAAAGCACATTAGGGAACAGTTAATGAAGAACACAAGCCTCCTTCATGCATTTATACAAACAATGAATTTACCCTGTTGCTTACAAAACATCTGAATATGCACATTCAAGCCTGAGTTTGAGAATCAGAGCATTGCTGTTTGCCTAGACAGTTATCAAGAGCACAAGGAGAAGTCTCATGACTGTGCTTCTGAGACAACAAAATCTCTAGCGATGCAAATCAGTTGTTATAAAACTTGGTTAAACTGGTCCAAATGCATGAAACACAGGCCCGTTGACAATCCAGCCCCCATGGCACAAACCACTGCACTATTTGGCACCATTTATATGTTTATATAAGACCTGCCACTTAATGCTTGCTACCAGAACCAAACAAATAGCAATGATTCGTTGACAAACTTTGCAAAAAAGAGGCCTAAATGGGAATAACAGAATTACTGCAGGTAAAACCTAAGGTGCATCTTGAGAGCTGTATGAGGAAGGTCACACAACACATACTCCCAGCTATGGCTGGATCAAATTACTCATTTTCATAAGAATTGAATTAAAAACATTGAGTCAGATTCTTTGATCTGTTAAGGCTGAGTTACACAGCGCAAACCACCTTAAAAACAGCATAGTCAGCCAGAGGTAGATTTTTCCTACATATGGGGACCATCCCATTATTTTCTTGTTTATCAACTGTTGGGGCAGAGTTGCTTCATATTTGCAGGCTTTCTTCTGCAACCACGGGGGCTAGAAACTTTATTTTAAAGAAAGCTGAAATTCTCCTGAAATCTCATGATTCCAGCAGGTAAAGCTGTACAAAATACATCCACATATTGGAAAACTTGCCATAAAATCATGAGTTGGCAACACCTGGTCATGATAATACCAGTGAAAAACCTCTAGCAAAACCTGTCACAGCATCAAATTTCTCTGATACTGGGTCAGAAAAAATACTTATCGGTTCTTGCTGGTTTGATTTTTGGTAAACGAACAGCCTGTCCAACTTCTTATTTGATCTGATTTAATAGAAGGGAAAAATACTTTGCAAATATTTCCATTAATTAAACCGCCAAATTTGGACTACTGTGAACTATAGGGCCATATTAGTTATTTATGAGTATTTTTATGACCATAACACATTTGTGCAAATGTTCATAAGTCCTGAAAGTTTCACAAAGTGTAGTTTGAATGTTGATTTGATTGAATGTTCAAACCAGAAGCATTTTTTTTAAAATGTCATTCAGTGAGGGTACAGAAACAATCCCACATAACTTAGGTGACCAGTTACACAAAAAAGAATGAATAGTGGAAGTAAACAGTGGGCAAAGCTATCCAGAGGCTGGGAAATGTTCATCTGCAGCTATCTGGCAAATACTTATATGACTAATGAGTATGTCAGTAGAAACTGGGACTGATCCGCAAATGACTTGCTAACCAACAAGGGATTCAATTCATACTTTGAAACAAATAATCTGATCCGTCCTATTTTTGGGATGTTCTGAGTTTTAGTGCTATTTTGTCTGAAATGACAAGTTCAAATTGCTGAGAATTCACTCGATCTTTATTATTGATCACTTTTAAGTTGCTTTTGGCAGAGGTTCCCTCAGTCTGAGGTATATGAAGAAGGGTGATATTTAGCCAGCCACTGGCGGCTGCTCCGATTCGCTGTGCTCTAGGGACGGCTCTGCTGCCGGTATCACAGTGTCTGTGTCCTGTGCACTTACCAACATACAAGATGTCTTCCCTTAGGGCCAGGTTATGCCTGGCTACTCTGCTGGTGCAGCCGGGGGAGTGGGCATAATTGCAGTGTCTTCTAGCACTCCTCTAGTGTTAGTCAGTCCAAAGCAGGATGGAAGGAAATGGGTCCAAGGCCCTTCCTCCTTTTGCACCATCTTCAGGAGAGGTGGCTGAGGGTGGGATTCACTCTGGGAATTAGACACCTTTGTGAATCTCATCCTGAGTGTGCAGGTGTAAAGATCTGTGTCCCTTCTGCAGTTTAGCAGGATTTTTGCTCCCCTGGGACCTCCAAGAGACCTTGTGCCTCCATGACTTGAAGCAGAATGTTTCCCAGGGCAGGTGGCTCTGCACTGCTCCTGTACCAGGGCTGTGGAAGGTCTAATAAAGTTTGGTGTTTCTTGCTAGCAGCTTTCTTAGTTCTGCATAAGCTTCAGTTAGGGCAGGGATTGGCAACCTTTGGTACATTGTCTGTCAGGGAAATCTATTGGTGGGCTGGGACTGTTTGTTTACCTGCAGCTTCCGCAGGTTTGGCCAATCACAGCTTTCACTGGCCTCAGTTCTCTGCTCTAGGGCAATGTGGGCTGCAGGAAGCGACGCGGACAGAGGGATTCAGATTTAGTCCTGCTTTGTAATCCCTTACTCACATGAGCACCTCTTACTAACTGGCATAGTCCCATTGAATTTAGAGTTTTCACAGCCAGACTCAACATTGATTTCTTATTCTCTTCATCCCTTTTATATACACATTCACAAGCACTCTGCTTTACATGAATGGATATTTCTTAAAAAAAGAAAAAGTTTCTCTCACACAGGCTGTATATTGTTATTTATTATTATTGAATTTTATTAGCAGGCACCCAACCAATACGAAGCAGAAACCCCACTATCTGAAGCCAACAGAGACCTCTCTATGGAATTACATTAGACTAGATGAATAATTTTCTTTGCATAAAATCTCTCTCTTTATACAGTAAATAATAATTATTTGCATTTACCGATGAGATCCTTACAAGTCTCTATTAATTCTTAGAACCCTGCAGAAGGAATTTGTCCTTTAAAATTTCATGTTGAGATAGGAGCTGACATAACTAAATTTTCATCAACCGTCTGTTAGTCTATAAGGTGCCACAGGATGCTTTGCTGCTTTTACAGATCCAGACTAACAGGGCTACCCCTCTTGATACCTAACTCTGTAAGTCTACATTAAAATGTAGCTCCTATCAATATAACTTGCCCACTACACCAACTTAATTCCATCTCTGCAAGAAGTGTAGCACTTAAGTCGATGTAGCTAGGTTGACACAGTGTCAGTGTAAACACTGTGTTGCTTACATAGACTGTTACTGCCTTTCAGAAACAGTACCACAATGCCTCAGACTGGGAGTTAAACTGGTGCAAGTGCTCCTGTTGAGCAAGCACACCGCTGACACAAGGAGTGTAGTGTGGACGTGTAAAACTAATTCGTTTACTGCGATGGCTGGTATGTTGATGTAACTTAGGTTGGCTTAATTTTGCAGTGTAGACTTGCCCTGAGTGAGGATCATGAAGTCACTCTGTTGCTGAAACCAGACCCGGAGCAGGCTGTGGAATAGGATCAGCAGCAAATTCTGGGTCCACACTCAATGGAGCTGTTTGACGCCCCCTTCCCCTGATCAACAGCCCACTGCTGAGCCTGCAGCAAACCTGGACGAGACAGAAGCTGCTGCTGAGCCAGGTAAGTTTCTGACTCCATTTTGAAATTTATTACTACAGTAACAGGAGGTCCTTCCACTCTAAGAACCAATGCAGAAGTTAGGAGAAGACCCAACTACCAGTGTGTAGCCGCTAAAGGCAGATTGTATACCACTGCTGGGGCATCCCCCTTCTCAATCCCTCTTCACCATGTGGAGTTCAAAATGTGGACCAGGAAATGCAAATAGTAAAAAACAGCTTTAGAGAGTATTTTTAGTGGACAAGTACTGATTTTTTTTTCTATGGTCATTCAAGTTTTCCTTAAAGTAATGATTGTTTCTCTGTAGTCACTCAACAGTCCATGGAGCCATCAGGAAACAGTGATCTCTGTGTATATGTTCTTCTATTTCCAAATCTAATCCATTTCAGTCAGAGGTGGTCCATGCAGTCCACAGATAACAAGATCATGTGTCCCAATTATGACTGTATTGCCAATTTTTGTCCAGAAATGTGCTGGGAGCAAGGATGAGGAAGGCTGAGGAGTCCTGCATGTTTGCATACAGCCATAACAGTGTAAGCCCATGTGGAAGCTAAAGCAGCATCATGTTAATTCTCTCATGGATTCTAACCCAAGTGCTGATAGCTACAAACTTTTCTTGAAGCAGGAGCTCCAGATAGCTAGTCATGTTGCAGGGAAGGGCATATTTTCCAGGGCAATCTTGATAGCTGACTAGCCCATTCCACTCACAGATGTGGTATTCAGTCACTTATATGTTGGAATACTTTGGCTGCAACACCACAGGGGTGGCGCGGCTGGGGCGGCCCGTACCCAAGGGCAGTGCAGCTTGGGCGGCAGATGCGTGGCAGGGGTGGCCCGGCCCGGACCCAGGGGTAGTGCGGCCGGGGTAGCCTGACCTGGACACCGGGACAACACAGCTGGGATGGCCCAGACCTAGGGGTGACAGGCTGGGGTGGCCCAGACTCAAATGTGGCCTCTGGGAGCTATCCCACAGTGCACCATTGTGACCAGTGTGGCTGGGGCGGCTCGGCCCAGCCTGGACCCAGCTGGTTCAGCCAGTGCAGCCCAGACCCAGGGGTGGCCTGGACTGGACCTAGTGGCTGCCAGAGTGGCCCGGACCCAGGCATGGCTGAGACGGCCTGGCCAGGCGTGGACCCAGGTGCGGCCAGGGGAGGGGCACCTATCCTGCAGCGCCAGTCCCAGAGCTGCTGTGTTGGGAAGAGGTGTCTCTCCCCTCAGTCCAGGTGCTGTGGGGAGAGAGAACTAGAAGGAGTCTTTTCTCCCACCATAGCCCCTGAGCAACCCACTTCACTCGAAGCCCCTCCTCCCCAGTCCCACCCCAGAGCTTGCACTCCCAGCCGGATTCCTGACCCCCCCCCACCCCAACCCTCTACTCCAGCCCTGAGCCCCCCGCCCCCAAACTCTGAAGGCCTCGGCCCCACCACATGAATTTTGTTATGTGCACCAATATGAAGGTGATGTGTCACACATCACCTCCATATTGGTGCACACAACAAAATTCATTCCGCACATGGGTTGGAAAAATTAGAGGGAATACTGCCCACAAGCAACTTGCAATAACGTCTCCCTGTGCCAGTAGGGCACCATTTGAACACCAGTGTCCTCTAAAATAGAAAAAAAGCCTTTTGGTGCAAGGCCATGCAAATCCATAACATGGGAGCACAAAGCATCCCTGACTTCTGTTGCCTGGGTGCATGCAGCTCCAGCAGTGGTAGGTGCACTTTCTGGCTGAGGGTATGATTCAGTGGCCCGTCACTGTCAGAGCTCCATTCAGGGGGAAATAACTCAACTCTGGCTTCACAAAGATTGTGACGAGCACAGAAAGCCACAGAGGTGCAGACGGCACTAATGACATGGTCATCTAAACAAGTCCGTAGACACCTCCAATGGGATTTCAATCTGACCAAAGCGCATTCAGCAACCATTCTACACCTGCTGAGAGTGTAATTAAACCTTCTTTCGCCGGGTCCTCTGAGATCAGGGTACAGTTTCATAAGCCAAGGCAAAAGGGGGGATGTAGGATTCCCCAGATTAGTAGTGGGGATAGTAACTCTGTTTATGACAATGTCATTTGGTGGGAATAGTGTCCCAGTCTGCCCAAGAATGTAGACTCCCGATAGGTGGAAAGTTCTTCATTATGAACTTTTCCAGCACAGCCCACCCTGAAATTCATAAATTGGCCTCTGTGGTTCCTGTGGGCCTGCATACCAGTGGAGTAGTACCATTTATGGTTTATGTATTCGTATTCTCCTGGAGGACAGCAAACTGTGGGTACATGAGTCCCATCAGTGGCCCTGGCACAGTTCAGAAACCCCATTTTCTCAACGCCAGCAATTACCTTAGGAACATCTTTAAATCTTGCTATCTTGGGGTACATTTGAGTTCCTCAAATACCTCAGCCACCCATTTATCCACAGTCGACTTTCCAACATCAAACTCATTGGCAATGGATCTGTACCAGTCCAGGGTAGCCAGCTTCCAGATGGGTATAGCAACCTGCTTCTGGACTGACAAGCGTGACCTCATGCATGTGTCTTTATGCTGAACAGTTGGGTCAAGTTGCTCACAAAACTCCAGAAATGTAGCGTTTGTCATGTGAAAGTTCTGGACCCACTGCTGGTCATCTCAGCTCTGCATGACGATGTGATCCCACCAGTCTGTGCTGGTAGCACTGTGCCTGAAGCACTGGTGCATGGTAGACAGAATCAGCGGCTATGCTGAGCACACTGAGCAGCATTTGCCAGTGTGAGTCTGCCAGACGAGGGCATTCTTCCTCCTCTGTCACATCCTCCATCATGAAATCTGTCTGGTACCTTTGGGCGCAGGCCAGTCAGAACATGCCATCAGCATCTCCCGGAAGCTCTGCCCATTTCCTGACACAGGAGTGAAAGAGGAAGTTCTTTAAAAGGCGCCTCCTCCCTGTTCCCGGATCTGGCAGCTGGGAGCACATGGTCTGAAATGACTCCTTGGCCAACTGTATTGGTGGGCTGTTCAAACTTCTCGTAACATGCAGAGTGGGCAGTAAAGTTTTCCCACCGTGCGTCATGGTCAAAGAACTAGAGCAACCTCATTTCAGGAGGGCACTAGAGACTCTGGAATATGGTCGGTTTGATTCAGGTCTGCATGCTGCAGTGTGGAGACCAGAGCCCCAGGTTTGAGCCTGAGTTAGAAAAGTAGGGTTAGGAATCAGTGTAGATGCTCAAGCCCAGGGTCTCTAATATGGATCAGCTGACTCGCATCCCACTAAACCTGGGCTTACATTGCAGTGTTGACATGCCTTTAATGACCTCCGCCAAGAAGCTAGGCATTTCTGAGGTGTAAAAAAATAAACACCTACAGTGTCCTAACATTAATTAGGCTGCACAATACCCTTGTGAGGTAGGTACTATCCCAACAAAAATAACCAGAGTGCAGATGGGTAAACTGGGCCATAGAGAGAGTGTGACTTATCCAAAGTAACACAGCAAATCAGAGGCAGAACCTCAGAATCCTGATTGTCTTTTTCACTGATCACTTGACTGACCACCACCCCTATTACACAATGTAAGGTCATGAGTCTAGCACAGTGAAGGACAAACACAAGAGATAAGACCTTTATTTCATCTATAAGAAAACATAACAGCCCGACCATAATAATAGCCTGTTCTGTTCTGATTTTTACACAAATAATTATCCTTGTTTAGAAGATTAAGCTTCTGGGTTTAATTTTGACAAGCCAAACCAACAAGCTGCTGTTAACTGCTGTATATTGTGAAGTTTGAGGTGCTACCGATGTGGTAAAAGCCCTTTATAGCTTTGTGAATTGACATACCCTGGGATAAAAGTTGTAATTTACTGAGGTAACTTTTCATATGGTGACTGTCACATGTTCACTGGGTCTTTATTAACCTATTGGTACATATCTGTATCTAAACGGCATTCATTCTACCAATGATCATGTTATCGGCAGTACTATTTCTAAGTGGAAAGTAAAATGTAGATGAGCTAATTAATTAGCAATTGTGTATAGCTACAAACCTGTGCCTCCTAAGTGTTCAAGTATCTGAATATCACTAGGCTAGAGAAGCCATCACTGCTAGCAATTTGTAGAATTATTTTTCCACTGGGAAATGGAAGAAAGAAGGTGGCATGCAAAAAATAGCTGTACTTGAGGTATTATTTATTAATGGTAGAGCCCATGATGTCCTAGGTGCTTTTCCAATGCTCAGGCAAGCTCCAGGGAGCTCATGTTCTAGGGGAAGTCAGAAATACAGGGGAAGGGAACAAGAGGTCATTTATATCCAAGTCAGCTCAATTTGCTGGAAGCAACATAGCTGTGACATAAGCCTTGTCTACGCTACGAGTTTATGTTGAATTTAGCAGCATTAAAACAAATTAACCCTGCACCCGTCCGCACAACGAAGCCATTTTTGTTGACATAAAGGGCTCTTAAAATCGATTTCTGTAGTCCTCCCCGACAAGAGAAGTAGCACTGAAATGGGTATTGCCATGTCTGATTAGGGTTAGCATGGCTGCAATTCGAAGGTATTGGCCTCTGGGTGCTATCCCACAGTGCACCATTGTGACTGCTCTGGACAGCAATCTGAACTCGGATGCACTGGCCAAGTAGACAGGAAAAGCCCCACGAACTTTTGAATTTTATTTCTTGTTTGCCCAGCGTGGAGTGCTGATCAGCACAGGTGACCATGCAGTCCCAGAATCAAAAGAGAGCTCCAGCATG